>NC_080380.1:53916186-54056871 GCF_014773155.1 Arachis stenosperma
TTCCTGGTCTCTCTTTCTCTGCTACGTATCTGTCGAGTTTTTCTTCTCTGGCTAGTTTTTCTATAACATTTTCAGATCGTAGCAGTCGTTAGTAGAATGTCCGTAGAGCTGTGATATTCACAGTATTCGGACCGATCTCTCCCTGCTTTCTTGTGTTTTAGTGGTCGGGGGCGGTGGGATCTTCTCGGTGTGGCATACTTCTCTGTAGACGTCTACCAGGGAGACTCGTAGGGGGGTGTAGCTGTGATACTTCCGTGGCTTGTCTGAGTTGGGTTCCTCTTTTTTCTTCTGTTCCCGATCCCGATCTCGGAGTGGGTAGTTCGATTCGTTCCTAGAAGGGTCACTTAGCTGGGAGGTTTCCTCCATGTTGATATATTTTTCTGCTCGCTCGTGTACCTCGTATAGGGAGGTCGGGTATCGTTTGGATAGGGATTGGCTAAACGGTCCCTCTTTTAGGCCATTTGCTAGTCCCATGATGGCTGCTTCAGTGGGTAAGTGTTGTATGTCCAGGCAGGCTTTGTTAAATCGCTCCATGTATTTTCGGAGAGTTTCTTGGTCACCTTGTTTGATCCCGAGCAGACTGGGGGCATGTTTTGCCTTGTCCTTTTGAATAGAGAATCTCGTTAGGAATTTTTTGGTTAGGTCTTCGAAGCTGGTGATTGATCTTGGTGGCAGGTTGTCGAACCACTTCATGGCCGACTTGGTGAGAGTGGTGGGGAAGGCTTTGCACCGAGTCACGTCGGAGGCGTCGACTAGGTACATTCTGCTTCTGAAGTTGCTGAGGTGATGACTTGGATCGGTGGTGCCGTCGTAGAGGTCCATATCGGGTGGTTTGAAGTTTCGCGGTACTTTCTCCTTCATGATCTCTTGCGTGAAGGGATCATGGTTGTCTTCGGTGGTAGTGCCGCGTTCTGTCCGGTCTTTCAGGTTGGCCTCTATTTTCCGCAGTTTTTCTTCTAATTCTCTGCGCTTTCGAGTTTCCCTTCTCAGATCTTGTTCAGTTTCTTTCTGCTTCTTTATGTCCTTTTCGAGTTGTTTTAGTCGGTCTTGTTGTGCCCGGACTGCTTCTAGAATTTCCGAGCTCTTTTCTCTTTTGGGATTTTGTGGATTCTTGTTTGGGGATGATGTTTTTGGGCGATTCTGTTTGTTTCCTCCTGGAGCTCGTGGTGATAGAGGGCTGTCCGGTCGTTCTCCAGTGTTAATTTCGTCCTCTTGTTCAGATGCAGCGTGTTCATCGTTGGGAGGGTTGTCCGCCATGGTAGAGGGATGACTTCCAGGTTCCCCGGCAACGGCGCCAATGTTCCGAGGGTTACCTGAAACGTGTAGCTCGGTCGTCTGGAGTGGTCCGAGATGGGGGCCCGGTGACCCGAGCTGGGTATGCAGAACGGTTGATGGTTGTACCTGCAATGACACTCCGATGCTTAAGTTAGCATGGGTCCAAACAGGTATGTGTAGATTGGAATGAATTCCATACCTGGGTGCTCCAGTGTATTTATAGTAGTTGGCAGTGATCTTCCCCGGATAAGATATTCTTATCTTATCTTATCTTTGGGAGTTTATCTCTATCTTTGTGGAACCACCTTTTCCAGGCCTTTTTCGGCCTTTAGGTTTGGGCTGTGTTCCTTTTGATGGGCCTTCCTTGTGACCGGTTTTGAGCTCTTTGTCCGAGGTCCGACCTTTAGGTGTGAGCTTTAGGACAAGGTCGGACCTCTTGCGGATTTACTGAGTTGGAGGACCCCGGTCAGGGTATGAACAAACACCAAGAACACTTTGAAGATCATGATGAACATCAAGAACATAATTTTTGAAAAATTTTTGATGCAAAGAAAACATGCAAGACACCAAACTTAGAAATCTTTAATGCATGGACTCTAACAAACGAAAAATACATATGAAAAACAACAAATAACACAAAACAAGAAAACATCAAGATCAAACAAGAGGACTTATCAAGAACAACTTGAAGATCATGAAGAACACTATGAATGCATGGAATTTTCGAAAAATGCAAGAAAAATTTTTAAAGCATGCAATTGACACCAAACTTAAAAATTGACTCAAGACTCAAACAAGAAACACAAAATATTTTTGATTTTTATGATTTTCTAATTTTTTGGATTTTTATTAATTTTTTCGAAAATATTTTTTTAAAAAAAAAGGAAAAAGAAAAGAAAAATTTTGAAAAAAGTTTTTGAGAAGAAAATTACCTAATCTGAGCAACAAGATGAACCGTCAATTGTCCATACTCGAACAATCCCCGGCAACGGCGCCAAAAACTTGGTGGACAAAATTGTGATCCTCTTTGTATTTGCATGAGATTTAAAAATTGGCTCTATTGGAATTTATGATCACAACTCCATTCAACTTAACCAGCAAGTGTACTGGGTCATCCAAGTAATACCTTACGTGAGTAAGGGTCGATCCCACAGAGATTGTTGGCATGAAGCAAGCTATGGTCACCTTGTAAATCTCAGTTAGGTAGATTAAATTGTTACAGGTTTCAAAAATTAATAATAAATAGAAAATAAAAAGGGATAGAAATACTTATGTAAATCAATAGTGGGAATTTCAGATAGGCGTGTGGAGATGCTAGAATCCTTTCGAATCTCTACTTTCTTATTGCTTTCATCCAATCTTTCTTACTCCTTTCCATGGCAAGCTTTATGTAGGGCATCACCGTTGTCAATGGCTACATCCCATCCTCTCAGTGAAAATGGTCCTATGCTCTGTCACAGCACGGCTAATCATCTGTCGGTTCTCAATCAGGTTGGAATAGAATCCCTTGATTCTTTTGCGTCTGTCACTAACGCCCAGCCTTCAGGAGTTTAAAGCTCGTCACAGTCATTCAATCCCGGAATCCTACTCGGAATACCACAGACAAGGTTTTAGACCTTCAGGATTCTCATGAATGCCGCCATCAATTCTAGGTTATACCACGAAGATTCTGTTGGGGAATCTAAGAGATATGCGCCCGGCCTAAGGTAGAACGGAAGTGGTTGTCAGTCACGTGCGTTCATAGGTGAGAATGATGATGAGTGTCACGGATCATCACATTCATCAAGTTGAAGTGCAACGTATATCTTGGAATAAGAATAAAAGAGAATTGAATAGAAAGTAATAGTAATTGTATTGAAACTTGAGGTACAGCAGAGCTCCACACCCTTAATCTATGGTGTGCAGAAACTCCACCGTTGAAAATACATAAGTGAAAGGTTTAGGCATGGCCGAATGGCCAGCCCCCAAAACGTGATCACAGGATTCAAAATACAATCCACGATCCAGGATGATAATATGATAGTAAAAAGTTCTATTTATAATAAACTAGCTCCTAGGGTTTACATAAGTAAAGTAATTGATGCATAAATCCACTTCCGGGGCCCACTTGGTGTATGCTTGGGCTGAGCTTGATCTATCCACGAGCTGAGGCTTTTCTTGGAGTTGAACTCTAAGTTATGACGTGTTTTGGGCGTTCAACTCCGGATCATGACGTGTTTCTGGGGTTTAACTCCAGACAGCAGCATGTACTTGGCGTTCAACGCCAAGTTACGTCATCAATTTCCGAATAAAGTATGGACTATTATATATTTCTGGAAAGCTCTGGATGTCTACTTTCCAACGCCGTTGAGAGCGCGCCATTTGGAGTTCTGTAACTCCAGAAAATCCATTTTGAGTGTAGGGAGGTCAGATTCCAACAGCATCAGCAGTCCTTTTGTCAGCCTTTTTCAGAGTTTTGCTCAAGTCCCTCAATTTCAGCCAGAAATTACCTGAAATTACAGAAAAACACACAAACTCATAATAAAGTCCAGAAATGTAAATTTAACATAAAAACTAATGAAAACATCCCTAAAAGTAGCTTGAACTTACTAAAAACTATCTAAAAACAATGCCAAAAAGCGTATAAATTATCCGCTCATCAACATGCAAGACACCAAACTTAGAAATCTTCAATGCTTGGACTCTAACAAACAAAAAATGCATATGAAAAACAAAAAAAGACACAAAACAAGAAAATTCAAAGATCAAACAAGAAGACTTACCAAGAACAACTTGAAGAACATGAAGAACATATGCATGAATTTTCAAAAAATGCATAAATTTTAAAAACATGTAATTGACACCAAACTTAAAATTAACTCTAGACTCAAACAAGAAATACAAAATATTTTTTATTTTTATGATTTTAAAATTTTTTTTGGATTTTTGTATATTTTTTTCGAAAACAGAAGTAAAATTTTTTTTTGAAAGATTTTTGAAAAATTTTTGAAAATAAAACAAAAAGAAAATTATCTAATCTGAGCAACAAGATGAACCGTCAGTTGTCCAAACTCGAACAATCCCCGGCAACGGCGCCAAAAACTTGGTGCACGAAATTGTGATCTCCAATAATGGCATTCAACTTAGTATGCGCGTTTATAACTCAGCACTTTCTTCACAACCTCGCACAACTAACCAGCAAGTGCACTGGGTCATCCAAGTAATACCTTACGTGAGTAAGGGTCGATCCCATGGAGATTGTTGGTATGAAGCAAGCTATGATCATCTTGAAATTCTCAGTTAGACGGATAATATATGGTTATGGAGTTTTTGAATAATAATAATAAATAAACAGAAAATAAAGATAAAAATTCTTATGTAAATCATTGATGGGAATTTCAGATAGGCGTATGAAGATGCTGTGCTCCTTCTGAATCTCTGCTTTCCTACTACATTCATCCAATCCTTCTTACTCCTTTCCATGGCAAGCTGTATGTAGGGCATCACCGTTGTCAATGGCTACATCCCATCCTCTCAGTGAAAAATGTCTAAATGCTCTATCACAGCACGGCTAATCATCCGTCGGTTCACAATCATGCCGGAATAGAATCCATTGATTTTTTTGTGTTTGTCATCACACCCAACAATCGTGAGTTTGAAGCTCGTCACAGTCATTCAATCCCTGAATCCTACTCGGAATACCACAGACAAGGTTTAGACTTTCCGAACTCTCATGAATGCCGCCATCAATTCTAGCTTATACCACGAAGATTCTGATTAAGGAATCTAAGAGATATGCGTTCGGTCTAAGGTAGAACGGAAGTGGTTGTCAGTCACGCATTCATAGGTGAGAATGATGATGGGTGTCACAGATCATCACATTCGTCATGGTGAACTGCAACGAATATCTTAGAACAAGAATAAACTAAATTGAATAGAAAATAGAAGTAATTACATTAAAACTCGAGGTACAGCAGAGCTCCACACCCTTAATCTATGGTGTGTAGAAACTCCACCGTTGAAAATACATGAGTGATGATCCAGGCATGACCGAATGGCCAGCCCCCAAAATGTGATATGAATTCAAAAATAGGGAGAAGGACCAGATATGTGGTCAAAAGACCGAATGGTCAAAGACGACTAATACAATAGTAAAATGTCCTATTTATACTAGACTAGCTACTAGGGTTTACAGAAGTAAGTAATTGATGCAGAAATCTATGCCCACTTGGTGTGTGCTTGGGCTGAGCTTGAGCTTTACACGTGCAGAGGCTTCTTTTGGAGTTGAACGCCAAGTTGTAACGTGTTTCTGGCGTTCAACTCTGGTTCGTGACGTTTTTCTGACATTTGACTCCAGAATGCAGCATAGAACTGGCGTTGAACGCCAGTTTACGTTGTCTAATCTCGAATAAAGTATGGACTATTATATATTGCTGGAAAGCTCTAGATGTCTAATTTTAAATGCCGTTGAGA
Source organism: Arachis stenosperma (assembly GCF_014773155.1). Taxonomy (NCBI): domain Eukaryota; kingdom Viridiplantae; phylum Streptophyta; class Magnoliopsida; order Fabales; family Fabaceae; genus Arachis; species Arachis stenosperma. The sequence goes on from NC_080380.1 coordinate 53,921,914, forward strand.
ACGTGCCATTTGAAGTTCTGTAGCTCCAGAAAATCCATTTCGAGTGCAGGGAGGTCAGAATCCAACAACATCAGTAGTCCTTTGTCAGCCTTCTTATCAGAGTTTTGCTCAGGTCCCTCAATTTCAGTCAGAAAATACCTAAAATTACAGAAAAACACACAAACTCATAGTAAAGTCCAGAAATGTGAATTTAGCATAAAAACTAATAAAAACATCCCTAAAAGTAGCTAGATCCTACTAAAACTACCTAAAAACAATGCCAAAAAGCGTATAAATTATCCGCTCATCATTCGGCCACATCACCAACGGAACTACACACTTGTCTTCAAGGAGAGTACCTTGGGAAGTGTTGCCATGCAACATTGGGAGCTGGATAGCCTTGGAGACTGAACCAAGAACCTCATAAAAGAAGTGATCCTTGTGCCCATCCAAAGCCAAACCCCAACCGTCCACTATTAAGTCGTACCATCAATCCACACCCTTCAATCACCCATCATCCTCCTATATAAATGACTCCCACTCTATACCTCTCCATATTCAAATATCTGTCCATTCCATCTCTTTTTCTTCTTTCTTTCGAAACTTTACACCCTTCCATTCTAATTCTCCACTTTCGGAATACACGCTCAACACTTCTTCCCCCATCAAAAGCCTTCTCACACACTCCCATAGCTACACCTTTGCTGCAATCATCCATACTTCTACAAATTTGCAATCAAAGGTTACTCATGGCATCATCGAGCTCAAAAAAAAAAAGAAAAGGGAAGGAGCCTATGGAGCAACCCCTTTTTGATGAGAAGAAATTTAGAACCTTTCACCATGCATTACAATTTGGGTGGATGGCTGAGAAAAAGATCATATATGAGTTAGGCTTCCAAGTCACAAAAATTGAGTGCCCCAAAATCACAGAGAAGGTGGAAAAGAGAAGATTGGAGCTCCTCACTGATTCGGTCACAAGAGCAAACGCAACTCTTGTAAGAGAGTTTTATGCAAACACCGTCAGGTATGATAGGGCAGATAAATCTTACATAAGCTTCGTAAGAGGGATGATGGTGGATTTTAGTCCCATGAACATCATGAGGGTGTTAAAGCTACGAACCATACCATTCGCAGAAGAGAACTATCAATCCAGAATAGATAGCAGTCCCAATTATGACCAGATTGTGGAAGATATCTGCATACCAGGAGTGGATTGGGTAAGAGATTCCCATAAGAAGCCCAAATTCATTAAAAGAGGGGATCTCACCCCTGAAGTAAAGGGGTGGTTCGAAATTGTAAGGAGATCCATCCTTCCCGCCAAAAACAACTCAGAGGTAAGCCTTAAGAGAGCAACAATGGTACAATGTATACTCAAAGGAGGAGAGAATGTTAGGCTACCCCAGCACCATTTTCCGTCTGTGTGCAAAGGCTGGGGTGGTGTTCGAAGATGGAAACCCCGAGTGGATAAAAGTCGGCATCCCAATTACTCTTCGACGGATGTATGCCGTTACACCTCCCCTACCTCAACGAAGACTAAGAAAGAGGCCAGCCCATCAAGTGGAAGAAGGACAAAACCCGAATGAACAAGCCCCAGCCACTTTAGACATGCATCAATTACAAGAAGCTATTGATGGCTTGTCTAGGCAATACATGGAGAATCAAGGGGCACAGAAGGAGCTTCAACTGCAAATGATAGATCGCCAAGAAGAATCACTCTCTAGATGGATGAATCAACAAGGGGAGTGGCAAAAGCAATTGATGGAGCAGCAACTGGAACAAGGGAGATAGTGGAGTGAATCCTTCCACAAGTTGAACCAAAAGCAAGATCAACAACAAGAAGCCATCCAAAAGCTAATCAGCATCCAAGCACATCAAGGTGCACACATTCATGAGATGCATCGAAAACAAAGAGAAGATGCAGATCTTTTCGATGAATACAGAGCGTTCTCAAAAGGAATCTATATGAGTGAGACTGGATATCATGCAAACACTCAAGCTAGGCTCGGATACTTGGTCAGATAACTACCTATATTGCACCCTAGGATCACAAGATATGAGGACATAAAGGATGAATTAGCACAAGCAGAATGAGAAAGAGCCGAAAAGAGTCATGAATCAGTAAGGAAAGCACTAGAAGATTGGAAAAGGGCCAGAATGACACGGATGCAGGGAAGTGCAAGTGGACATAAAGAGGACAAACAAGAGAGAGAGCATGAGCATTCCAATAAGTAAAAGGTGGTGGAGTTCCTTCTTTGTTCCATCTTTTCAAGTTTTAAATAAGAAAAATCATGTATGAAATAGAACATGCTTCCATAATAGCTTAGGAACTTTCAATTCTACCTTTAAAATTTAATTGTTTAGGTCTAAGTGTGTTGGTCTAAGTCCCTAGCTTTCATTTTCATCTTGCTTACATGTATGCTTGTCCTTTAAGTCAATAAAAGAAAATGTTATGAAAAACAAGAGTGGGGTTTATCTTATGAAGTGAGTTCTCAAGTTTGTGGTATGGTAATTAATTAGCTAAGTTACTTCACCAACAAGGTATATAGGCAACTATATGCTCTAAATCACATGCTTGAAACACATTCTTTGAGACTAGCCAAACAACAAGATCCTAATAAGAAAAGAGAAAGAACAACAAGAGTTGAAAAGGAAAGAAAAACAATAAGAAATAAGGCTAGGCACCAAGGGTTTGAATCTTAAGGCATGTGTCTGTGGTGTTCCTGTGTAAGGGATATGCTTGGATGAATAAGCTCTCAGGGGTGCCTTATCACTTGGTAACGTGGGTTAACTAACCCGGGATTATCAGCTGAAAGTCCACTATCAAGAGCAACCTTTGCTACAGAGCACTTAGTAACCCAAAGAGGTGCTGGACACCAAGGTCTCAAGAAGAAAAATAATAAACCATGTGCCTGTAGTGTGCATGTATGGGGGAAAGAGATTTGAGGGAGTAAGTTCTTAGGGGTGTCTTAACACCTAGCACCTTAAACCAACTGGTTCGGGAATGTTGGCTGAAAGCTTATCTAAAAGAGTCACCCTCTAACAGAGCACTTAGCCTAAAAAGAATGCAATAAACCCTGGAAAAGAAGGGAGGATCAATAAATAAGAAGTCTCAAAGGATGCAATCAAGCGAGTATTCAAGAGCATGATAAGGACCTAAAAACCAGTGAAGGAATGAACCTAAGTTGCTATGCATGAAACCCCATAGACCAAGAACTTGACTTCTATAAAAATGAATTGTTTATCTTGTTCTTTCATTCATCTTTCCTATGTTTCAGTACTTGTTTAGGGACAAGCAAGCTTTAAGTTTGGTGTTGTGATGCCAGGGCATCTTGACCAGTTTCACTAACCTTTTCTTTACTGTTTTAAGGTAATTTCATGCATTTTCTTAATAAATAAGCAAGTTTTGGATAAAAATACACTTACACCTTGATTCAAGTAAACATTGTGAACTTTACATGGTTTCATGAGAATGATGCAGGAATTTAATGATAAAATGGATAATGCATGATCTCATGCCTTGGAACAGAGCTTTGATGCACTTTATTTGCTTGATTTCAGGACAAACGAAGCAAGGAAGAGCCACGTTAGTAGCCACGTTAATCTAATTAACGTGATTGGTGGACGAAATTGTGATCCATGCTCTTCGTACTTGTATGAAATTTAATAACTGGCTCTATTTGAAGTCACAACTCCGTTCAACTAACCAGCAAGTGTACTGGGTCGCCCAAGTAATAAACCTTACGCGAGTAAGGGTCGATTCCACAGAGATTGTTGGTATGAAGCAAGCTATGGTCACCTTGTAAATCTCAGTTAGGCAGATTAAATTGGTTTATGGATTTTTGAATAATAATAATAAAAAGAAAATAAAAGGGATAGAAATACTTATGTAAATCAATAGTGGGAATTTCAGATAAGCGTGCGGAGATACTGTGCTCCTCTCGAATCTCTACTTTCTTATTGCTTTCATCCAATCCTTCTTACTCCTTTCCATGGCAAGCTGTATGTAGGGCATCACCTTGTCAATGGCTACATCCCATCCTCTCAGTGAAAATGGTCCAAATGCTCTCTCACAGCACGGCTAATCATCTGTCGGTTCTCAATCAGGTTGAAGTAGAATCCCTTGATTCTTTTGCATTTGTCACTAACGCCCAGCCTTAAGGAGTTTGAAGCTCGTCACAGTCATTCAATACCGGAATCCTACTCGGAATACCACAGACAAGGTTAGACTTTTCGGATTCCCAGGATCCTACTCGGAATACCACAGACAAGGTTAGACTTTCCGGATCCCCATGAATGCCGCCATCTATCTAGCTTATACCACGAAGATTCTGTTGGGGAATCTAAGAGATATGCGTCCGGCCTAAGGTAGAACGGAAGTGGTTGTCAGTCACGCGCGTTCATAGGTGAGAATGATGATGAGTGTCACGGATCATCACATTCATCAAAGTGTTGTGCAACGTATATCTTGGAATAAGAATAACGGAGAATTGAATAGAAAGTAATAATAATTGTATTGAAACTTGAGGTACAGCAGAGCTCCACACCCTTAATCTATGGTGTGCAGAAACTCCACCGTTGAAAATACATAAGTGAAAGGTTCAGGCATGGCCGAATGGCCAGCCCCCTAAAATGTGATCAATAGCCTCTTAAGATGAAGAATAAAACAAAACTGAGACCAAAGATGAAACGTGGTCAAAAGACGACTAATACAATAGTTAAATGTCCTATATATACTAGACTAGCTACTAGGGTTTACATGAGTAAGTAATTGATGTATAAATCTACTTCCGGGGCCCACTTGGTGTATGCTTGGGCTGAGCTTGATCTATCCACGAGCTGAGGCTTCTCTTGGAGTTGAACTCCAAGTTATGACATGTTTTGGGCGTTCAACTCCGGATCATGACGTGTTTCTGGCGTTTAACTCCAGACAGCAGCATGTACTTGGCGTTCAACGCCAAGTTACGTCCTCAATTCCCGAATAAAGTATGGACTATTATATATTGCTGGAAAGCTCTTGATGTCTACTTTCCAACGCCGTTGAGAGCGCGCCATTTGGAGTTCAGCAGCTCAAGAAAATCCATTTTCAGTGCAGGGAGGTCAGATTCCAACAGCATCAGCAGTCCTTTTTGTCAGCCTTTTTCAGAGTTTTGCTCAAGTCCCTCAATTTCAGCCAGAAATTACCTGAAATCACAGAAAAACACACAAACTCATAGTAAAGTCTAGAAATGTGAATTTAACATAAAACTAATGAAAACATCCATAAAAGTAGCTTGAACTTACTAAAAACTACCTAAAAACAATGCCAAAAAGCGTATAAATTATCCGCTCATCACAACACCAAACTTAAATTGTTGCTTGTCAAAAAAGAAACTGAAAATCAAATAGGATAAAAAGAAGAGAATATACTATAAATTCCAGAATATCAATGAATATTAATTATAATTAGATGAGCGGGACTTGTAGATTTTTGCTTCTAAACAGTTTTGGCATCTCATTTTTTCCTTTGAAGTTCTGAATGATTGGCTTCTTTAGGAACTTAGAATTTTGGATAGTGTTATTGACTTTCCTAGTTAAGCATGTTGATTCTTGAACACAGCTACTTATGAGTCTTGGCCTTGGCCCTAAGCACTTTGTTTTCCAGTATTACCACCGGATACATAAATGCCACAGACACATGACTGGGTGAACCTTTTCAGATTGTGACTCAGCTTTGCTAGAGTCCCCAGTTAGAGGTGTCCAGAGCTCTTAAGCACACTCTGTTGCTTTGGATCACGACTTTAACCACTCAGTCTCAAGCTTTTCACTTGGACCTTCATGACACAAGCACATGGTTAGGGACAGCTTGGTTTAGCCGCTTAGGCCTGGATTTTATTTCCTTGGGCCCTCCTATCCATTGATGCTCAAAGCCTTGGATCCTTTTTACCCTTGCCTTTTAGTTTTAAGGGCTATTGGATTTTTCTGCTTGCTTTTTCTTTTTCTTTCTAATTTTTTTCGCCAAATATTTTTTTTTTTGCAAGCTTTTGCTATTCACTGCTTTTTCTTGCTTCAAGAATCAATTTCATGATTTTTCAGATCATCAATAACATTTCTCTTTGTTCATCATTCTTTCAAGAGCCAACAATTTTAACATTCATGAACAACAAGATCAAAAGACATATGCACTGTTCAAGCATTCATTAAGAAAAAAAAAAGGATTGTCACCACATCAATATAATTAAACTAAATTCAAGGATAAATTCAAAATTCATGCACTTCTTGTTCTTTTGAATTAAAACCTCCTTCATTTAAGAGAGGTGAAGGATTAATGGAATTTATTCATAGCTTTAAAACATGGTTACATACTAATGATCATGAAGTAAAGACACAAAACATAGATAAACACAACATTAAAAACCGAAAACAGAAAGAAATAAAGAACAAGGAATGAATCCACCTTTAGTGGCGTCTTCTTCTTGAAGGACCAATGATGTTCTTAAGCTCTTAAATGTCCCTTCCTTGCCTTTGTTGCTCCTCCCTCATTGCTCTTTGATCTTCTCTTATTTCTTGGAGAATGATGGAGTGCTCATGATGTTCCACCCTCAATTGTTCAACATTATGGCTCAAATCTTCTAAGGAAGTGTTGAGTTGTTCCCAATAGTTGTTGGGAGGAAAGTGCATCCCTTGAGGCATCTCAGGGATTTCTTGATGATGAGCTTCCTCATGTATCTCTTGAGAACCGTGAAGGGTCTCTCTTGCTTGCTCCATCCTCTTCTTGGTGATGGGCTTATCCTCTTCAATGGAGATGTCTCCTTCTATGATAACTCCAGCTGAGTAACATAGATGGCAAATAAGGTGAGGAAAAGCTAGCCGTGCCATGGGTGAGGGATTGTCGGCTATTTTGTAGATTTCATTGGAGATGACCTCATGAACTTCTACTTCCTCTCCAATCATGATGCCATGAATCATGATGGCCCGATCCACAGTAACTTCAGATCGGTTGCTAGTGGGAATGATGGAGCGTTGAATGAACTCCAACCATCCTCTAGCCACAGGCTTGAGGTCCAGTCTTCTTAGTTGGACTGGCTTGCCTTTGGAGTCTCTCTTCCATTGAGCTCCTTCCACACATATGTCCATTAGGACTTGGTCCAACCTTTGATTAAAGTTGACCCTTCTAGTGTAGGGGCGTTTATCTCCTTGCATCATGGGCAAGTGAAACGCCAACCTCACATTTTCCGGACTAAAATCTAAGTATTTCCCCCGAACCATTGTGAGATAATTCTTTGGACTCGGGTTCATACTTTGATCATGGTTCCTAGTGATCCATGCATTGGCATAGAACTCTTGAACCATTAAAATTCCGACTTGTTGCATGGGGTTGGTTAGGACTTCCCAACCTCTTCTTCGGATTTCATGTTGGATCTCCGGATACTCATTTTTCTTGAGCTTGAAAGGGACCTCAGGGATCACCTTCTTCTTTGCCACAACATCATAGAAGTGGTCTTGATGGCTCTTGGAGATGAATCTTTCCATCTCCCATGACTCGGAGGTGGAAGCTTTTATCTTCCCTTTTCCTTTTCTAGAGGATTCTCCGGCCTTAGGTGCCATTGATGGTAATGGAAAAACAAAAAGCTTATGCTTTTACCACACTAAACTTAAAATATTGCTCACCCTCGAGCAAGAGAAGAAAGAAGAGAAGAAGAAAAAGAAGAAAATATGGAGGAGAAGGTGGAGTGTGGGTTCGGCCAAGGTATAGAAGAGGGGTTTATGTTGTGTGAAAATGAAGTAGAATTGAAGGGTATATATAGGGAGAGGGGAGAGTGAAGTTTCGGCCATATAGGGTGGGAATGGGTGGGAAAATGGTTTTGAATTTTTGAAGGTGGGTGGGGTTTATGGGGAAGAGTGGATGGATGTGAGTGGTGAATGGGTTGATTGGGAGGAGAGATTGAGGTGATTGGTGAAGGGTGTTGGGAAGTGTGACATGGGGAAGAGTAATCACAAAAATAGGATTGGGAGGTAAGGTGGGAATATAGTAGGTGGGGATCCTGTGGGGTCCACAGATTCTGAGGTGATCCTGTGGGGTTCACAGATCCTGAGGTGTCAAGGAATTCCATCCCTGCACCAAATAGGCATGTAAATTGCCTTTGCACACCATTCTGGCATTTAAACGCCGTGTGGTGCACATTCTGGGCGTTCAACGCCCATGTAAAGCATGTTTCTGGCGTTGAACGCCAGTTTCATGCTTGTTACTGGCGTTCAGCGCCAATTTTTCTTCTTTAGGCACATTCCTGGCGTTCAGCGCCAGAATGTTGCTTGTTTCTGGCGTTCAGCGCCAGAATGATGCTATGTTTTGGCGTTGAACGCCAGCCAGATGCATCTCACTGGCGTTGAATGCCAGCCTGTGCTTCCTCCAGGGTGCGAATTTTTTTCTACTGTTTTTGACTCTGTTTTTAATTTTTTTGATTTTTTTTCGTGACTCCTCATGATCATGTACCTAATAAAACACAAAATAACAATAATATAGAATAAAATAAAAATTAGATAAATAAAATTGGGTTGCCTTCCAACAAGCGCTTCTTTAATGTCAATAGCTTGACAATGGCTCTCATAGAGCCACAAGATGATCAGGTCAATGTTGTATAGTCCCAACACCAAACTTAGAGTTTGGATATGGGGTCTTAACACCAAACTTAGAGTTTGGTTGTGGCCTCCCAACACCAAACTTAGAGTTTGACTATGGGGGCTCTTCTTGACTCTGAATTGAGAGAAGCTCTTCATGCTTACTCTCTTCTGTCACAGAGGAATGGCCATGTGCCTTAAACACAAGGTAGTCCCCATTCAATTGAAGGACTAATTCACCTCTGTTGACATCTATCACAGCTCCTGCTGTGGCTAGGAAAGGTCTTCCAATGATGATGCAATCATCCTCTTCCTTCCTAGTGTCTAAGATTATGAAATCAGCAGGGATGTAAAGGCCTTCAACCTTTACTAACACGTCCTCCACTATTCCATAAGCTTGTCTCAATGACTTGTCTGCCAATTGTAATGAGAACAAGGCAGGTTGTACCTCAATGATCCCCAGCTTCTCCATTACAGAGAGTGGCATAAGATTTATCCCTGACCCCAGATCACACAGAGCTTTTTCAAAGGTCATGGTGCCTATGGTACAAGGTATCAAAAACTTGCCAGGATCTTGTTTCTTTTGAGGTAGAATTTGCTGAATCCAGGTATCCAGTTCACTAATGAGCAGGGGAGGTTCACTTTCCCAAATCTCATTACCAAACAACTTGGCATTCAGCTTCATGATAGCTCCTAAGTATTGAGCAACTTGCTCTCCAGTTACATCTTCATCCTCTTCAGAGGAAGAATAGTCTTCAGAGCTCATGAATGGCAGAAGGAGATTTAATGGAATCTCAATGGTCTCTATATGAGCCTCAGATTCCTTTGGATCCTTAATAGGAAACTCCTTCTTGCTTGAGGGACGTCCCAGGAGGTCTTCCTCACTGGGATTTTCGTCCTCCTCCTCCCTTGTGCATTCGGCGATATTAATTATATCAATGGCCTTGCACTCTCCTTTTGGATTCTCTTCTGTATTGCTTGGGAGAATACTGGGAGGAGTTTCAATGACTTTCTTACTCAGCTGGCCTACTTGTGCCTCCAGATTTCTGATGGAGGATCTTGTTTCACTCATGAAACTGAAAGTGGCTTTTGACAGATCAGAGACTAGATTGGCTAAATTAGAAGTATTTTGTTCAGAATTCTCTGTCTGTTGCTGAGAAGATGATGGATATGGCTTGCTATTGCTCAGCCTATTGCGTCCACCATTGTTAAAGCCTTGTTGAGGCTTTTGTTGATCCTTCTATGAGAAATTTGGATGATTTCTCCATGATGAGTTATAGGTGTTTCCATAAGGTTCACCCATGTAATTAACCTCTGCCATGGCAGGGTTCTCAGGATCATAAGCTTCTTCAGAAGCTGCCTCTTTAGTACTGTTGGATGCATGTTGCCATCTATTCAGATTTTGAGAGATCATGTTGACCTGTTGAGTCAACACTTTGTTCTGAGCCAATATGGCATTCAGAGTATCAATTTCAAGAACTCCTTTCTTCTGAGGTATCCCATTATTCACGGAATTTCTCTCAGAAGTGTACATGAATTGGTTGTTTGCAACCATGTCAATGAGTTCTTGAGCCTCTTCAGGCGTTTTCTTTAGGTGAATAGATCCACCTGCAGAATGGTCCAATGACATTTTCGAAAATTCAGAGAGACCATAATAGAATATATCTAATATGGTCCATTCTGAAAACATGTCAGATGAACATCTTTTGGTCAGCTGCTTGTATCTTTCCCAAGCTTCATGGAGGGATTCACCATCTTTTTGTTTGAAGGTTTGAACATCCACTCTCAGCTTGCTCAGCTTTTGAGGAGGAAAGAATTTATCCAAGAAGGCTGTGACCAGCTTATCCCAGGAGTCCAGGCTATCCTTAGGTTGTGAATCCAACCATATTCTAGCTCTGTCTCTTACAACAAAAGGGAAAAGCATGAGTCTGTAGACTTCAGGATCAACTCCATTCGTCTTTACAGTCTCACAGATCTGCAAGAACTCAGTTAAAAACTGATAAAGATCTTCAGATGGAAGTCCATAAAACTTGCAGTTTTGTTGCATTAAGGCAACTAGCTGAGGTTTCAGCTCAAAATTATTGGCTCCAATGGCAGGAATGGAGATGCTTCTTCCATCAAATTTGGACGTTGGTTTTGTGAAGTCACCAAGCATCCTTCTTGCATTATTATTATTTTCCTCTGCCATCTCCTTCTCTTGTTCGAAAATTTCTGAAAGGTTGTTTCTGGGTTGTTGTAATTTAGTTTCTCTTAGTTTCCTTTTCAGAGTCCTTTCAGGTTCAGGCTCAATTTCAACAAGAGTGCCTTTTTCCCTGTTCCTGCTCATATGAAAGAGAAGAAAACAAGAAAAGAAGAGGAATCCTCTATGTCACAGTATAGAGATTCCTTTATGTTAGTAGAAGAAGAAAGGGGATAAGGAAAGGAGAATGGTTCGGATTTTTAGATGAAGAGAGGTGAAGAGAAGTGTTAGTAAATAAATAATTAAATAGAATAAGAAAAGAGAGGGAGGATTTCGAAAATAATTTTGAAAAAGGGGTTAGTAATTTTCGAAAATTAGAGATAAAATGTAATTAAAATTAAAACATGAAACAATTAGTTAATTAAAAATAATTTTTGAAAAAGGGGTGAGATATTTTCGAAAATTAGAGAGGGAAAAGTAGTTAGGTGGTTTTGAAAAGATAAGAAACAAACAAAAAGTTAGTTAGTTGATTGGAAAAGATTTGAAATCAAAATTTAAAAAGATAAGAAGATAAGAAGTTAGATAAGATATTTTAAAATCAAAATTGAAAAAGATAAAATTTTGAAAAAGATAAGATGAAAGATAAAATAAAAATTTTAAGAAAAAGATATTTTGAAAAAGATTTAATTTTTTTTTTAAAATGACTTAACTAACAAGAAACTACAAGATAAGATTCTAGAATTTAAAGATTGAACCTTTCTTAACAAGAAAGTAACAAACTTCAAATTTTTGAATCAATCACATTAATTGTTAGCATATTTTTGAAAATATGATATAAAGATAAGAAAAAGATTTTGGAAAAAATAATTTTTAAATTTTTGAAAATAAGAAAAAAAAATGGAAAATATATGATTTTTGAAAAAGATTTTGAAAAGATAAAATTTTTTAAAATTGAAAATTTGACTTGACTTGTAAGAAACAACTAATTTTAAAAATTTTTGACCAAGTCAACCCAAAATTTCGAAAATTTGGAGGGAAATAAGGAAAAGATATTTTTTTATTTTTGAATTTTTAATTATGAGAGAGAAAAACAACAAAAATACTCAATGCATGAAAATTTTAGATCAAAACAATGAATGCATGCAAGAATACTATGAATGTCAAGATGAATACCAAGAACACTTTGAAGATCATGATGAACATCAAGAACATATTTTTTGAAAATTTTTGATGCAAAGAAAACATGCAAGACACCAAACTTAGAAATCTTTAATGCATGGACTCTAACAAACAAAAAATGCATATGAAAAACATCAAACAACACAAAACAAGAAAACATCAAGATCAAACAAGAGGACTTATCAAGAACAACTTGAAGATCATGAAGAACACTATGAATGCATGGAATTTTCGAAAAAATGCAAGAAAAATTTTTAAAAGCATGCAATTGACACCAAACATAAAATTGACTCAAGATTCAAACAAGAAACACAAAATATTTTTTATTTTTATGATTTTATAATTTTTTTGTATTTTTATTAAATTTTTTTTTCGAAAATATAGTTTGAAAAACGAAAAATAAAAGAAAAATTTTGAAAAAGATTTTTGAAAAGAAAATTACCTAATCTGAGCAACAAGATGAACCGTCAGTTGTCCATACTCGAACAATCCCCGGCAACGGCGCCAAAAACTTGGTGGACGAAATTGTGATCCATGCTCTTCGTACTTGTATGAAATTTAATAACTGGCTCTATTTGAAGTCACAACTCCGTTCAACTAACCAACAAGTGTACTGGGTCGTCCAAGTAATAAACCTTACGCGAGTAAGGGTCGATCCCACAGAGATTGTTGGTATGAAGCAAGCTATGGTCACCTTGTAAATCTCAGTTAGGCAGATTAAATTGGTTTATGGATTTTCGAATTATAATAATAAAAAGAAAATAAAAGGGATAGAAATACTTATGTAAATCAATAGTGGGAATTTCAGATAAGCGTGCAGAGATACTGTGCTCCTCTCGGATCTCTACTTTCTTATTGCTTTCATCCAATCCTTCTTACTCCTTTCCATGGCAAGCTGTATGTAGGGCATTACCGTTGTCAATGGCTACATCCCATCCTCTCAGTGAAAATGGTCCAAATGCTCTCTCACAGCACGGCTAATCATCTGTCGGTTCTCAATCAGGTTGGAGTAGAATCCCTTGATTCTTTTGCGTTTGTCACTAACGCCCAGCCTTCAGGAGTTTGAAGCTCGTCACAGTCATTCAATACCGGAATCCTACTCGGAATACCACAGACAAGGTTAGACTTTCCGGATTCCCAGGATCCTACTCGGAATACCACAGACAAGGTTAGACTTTCCGGATCCCCATGAATGCCGCCATCTATCTAGCTTATACCACGAAGATTCTGTTGGGGAATCTAAGAGATATGCGTCCGGCCTAAGGTAGAACGGAAGTGGTTGTCAATCACGCGCGTTCATAGGTGAGAATGATGATGAGTGTCACGGATCATCACATTCATCAAAGTGTTGTGCAACGTATATCTTGGAATAAGAATAACGGAGAATTGAATAGAAAGTAATAATAATTGTATTGAAACTTGAGGTACAGCAGAGCTCCACACCCTTAATCTATGGTGTGCAGAAACTCCACCGTTGAAAATACATAAGTGAAAGGTTCAGGCATGGCCGAATGGCCAGCCCCCTAAAACGTGATCAATAGCCTCTTAAGATGAAGAATAAAACAAAACTGAGACCAAAGATGAAACGTGGTCAAAAGACGACTAATACAATAGTTAAATGTCCTATATATACTAGACTAGCTACTAGGGTTTACATGAGTAAGTAATTGATGTATAAATCTACTTCCGGGACCCACTTGGTGTATGCTTGGGCTGAGCTTGATCTATCCACGAGCTGAGGCTTCTCTTGGAGTTGAACTCCAAGTTATGACGTGTTTTGCGCGTTCAACTCCGGATCATGACGTGTTTCTGGCGTTTAACTCCAGACAGCAGCATGTACTTGGCGTTCAACGCCAAGTTACGTCATCAATTCCCGAATAAAGTATGGACTATTATATATTGCTGGAAAGCTCTGGATGTCTACTTTCCAACGCCGTTGAGAGCGTGCCATTTGAAGTTCCTTAGCTCCAGAAAATCCATTTTGAGTGCAGGGAGGTCAGATTCCAACAGCATCAGCAGTCCTTTTTGTCAGCCTTTTTCAGAGTTTTGTTCAAGTCCCTCAATTTCAGCCAGAAATTACCTGAAATCATAGAAAAACACACAAAGTAATAGTAAAGTCCAAAAATGTGAATTTAACATAAAAACTAATGAAAACATCCCTAAAAGTAGCTTGAACTTACTAAAAACTACCTAAAAACAATGCCAAAAAGCGTATAAATTATCCGCTCATCAGTGACCACTAACGTGGAAGGGGAATAAGCTTGTAGCATTAATGGAAAAAGTGATCGCCAATAACGCCTTTGAAGCCATCATAGCCCACGTTAGTTGCAACGTTAATTACATTAACGTGGTAGCTAACGTAGAGGAGAAGGAGAGCTCCAATGTTAGTGTTAAAAGTGAATACCACTAACGTTCCAAAAAGGCACATTTAGTCACATTAAGAGTCATGTTAATCCAATTAACGTGAACTCTAACGTGGGAGGAGAAAGCAATTGCCAACGTTAGTGACACTCACCTTTGTCACTAACGTTGGACTAAGCCAATAGTGCCCACGTTAGTGGTCACGTTAAGACCACTAACGTGAAGAGTAACGTGAAGCTAAGCATGATAGGCCAACGTTAGTGACACTCACCTTTGTCACTAACATTGGAGATGGCAATCACCACCGTGTTAGTGGTCACGTTAATGCAATTAACCTAAGGCACTAACGTGGGAAGGAGGGGCGTTTGGAGCGTTAGTGACAAAGGTAAGTGTCACTAACGCTCTCAAGGCTTAGGCATGCCCACGTTAAGGACCACATTAGTTACACTAACGTGAATCACTAACGTGGGGAAAAGAGGCAAAGAGCAACGTTATTGGAAGAGGTGAATGCCAATAACGTTTGCGAAGAACCAAGAGGCAATGTTATTGAAAAAGGTGAATGCCAATAACGTTTGCGAAGGACCAAAAGGCAATGTTAGTGGTCACGTTAGTTCCACTAACATTGAAGTTAACATGGATCATTTTGGTTTGCAATGTTAGTGAAAAAGGTGATCGTCACTAACGTTCTTGAACCCACATTTTTACTTAACGTTAACACCCCCGTAACGTCCTAACTAACGTCCACCCATGATTAACTCACACTTTTGCTGCAAGCAAAGCTGAGCCCACTGAAGATTGTAACTGATTCAACTCAAGATCAAAGGCCCATATCCAAGACTTGAAAAACTGACTAGAAGATCAAGAAGAGTAGTATATATAGAAGTAGTTTTGAACTAGAGAGGAGCTTGGCATTTTAGAGAACTACACTCTGTATATTTACTTTTCTGCATTTTCTAGTTTGTTTTAGAATGGACTCTTCTTTACCATTTTCCATTTCCGGAGCTATGAACATCTAAACCCCCTTTCATTGGGTTAGGGAACTCTGTTGTAATTTGATGGATCAATTATAGTTTTCATTCTTCTTCCTCATTCTTTTCTCTTGATTTACTAGAAAGCTTTCGATCTTAATTCAATTGATTAGTTGTCTTGGAAAAGAAACTCTCCATAATTGAAAAGGGATAAGGAGATAATGCTAGAAACGCTTTCTCATGTTGGACCAAATTGGGGTTTGGATAGATATAGTGACATATAATCCTCCCAACACTTTGATTTGGAAATATATGTGGTATAATCAGTGACCATACTTCATCTTTTCCCATGAGTAATTAAATCAAGGAATTGGGCAATTGTTCAAGCTTAGAGAGATTGGGTTGCCAAGGAATTGGGATCCAATCACCTAAGATTGCCAAGGAGATCAATGAATGCATTGATTGAGGAAGAGATGAGAATGAACTTGATCCGGAGAATGCAACATCTCCCAAGCCTAATGAATCCCCCATTTCTGATCTTACCCATTCTCTTTACTTTCTGCCATTTATCTTTATGCTTATTTCCCCAAATTCCCATTTAAGATTCTGCAATTTACTTTTTCACCATTTAATTTTCTACAATTCTCAACTCAATTTCTGTTTAGCTCAACTATCTGATACATGAAAACTTGTCTCTCAACAAATTTCCCTTCGGCAAGTATACCGAATTGTCGTAAAGTAAAACTCACAATAGAGTGAGGTCGAATCCCACAAGGATTGATTGGTCAAGCAATTTTAGTTAGAAGAATATGCTAGTTGAGCTAAACAGAATTTAGATTGAGATGCAGAAATTCAAATGACTGGAAAGTAAATAACAGAAATTAAAGTGCAGAATCTTAAATGGGGATTTGGGGTAATGAGCATGAAATTAAATGGCAGAAAGTAAAGAGAATGGGTAAGATCAGAAATGGGAAAATCATTGGGTTCAGAAGATGTTGCATTCTCCGGATCAAGTTCATTCTCATCTCTTCCTCAATCAATGCATTCATTGATCTCTTTGGCAATATTAAGTGATTGGATCCCAATTCCTTGGCAATCCAATCTCTCTAAGCTTGAACAATTGCCCAATTCCTTGATTTAATTGTTCATAGGAAGAGATGAAGTGTGGTCACTAATTATACCACATGTATTTCCAAATCAAAGTGTTGGGAGGATTACATGTCACTATATCCGCCCAAATCCCAATTTGGTCCAACATGAGAAAGCATTTCTAGCATGATCTCCTAATCCCTTTTCCAAGGCTCAAAGGAGATCTAATTATGGAGAGTTTCTTTTTCAAGACAACTAAACAATTGAATTAAGATTGAAAGCTTTCAAGTAAGATCAAGAGAAAAGAAAGAAGAAGAAGAATGAAAACTATAATTGATCCATCAAATTACAACAGAGCTCCCTAACCCAATGAAAGGGGTTTAGTTGTTCATAGCTCTAGAAATGAAAAATGACAGAAAAGAAGAATCCATGCTAAAAGTGCAGAAAAGTAAATCTATAGAGAGTAGTTCCCAAAAGTGCCGAGCTCCCCTATAGTTCAAAACTACTCCTATATATACTACTCCTCTTGATCTTCTAGTGAGTTCTTCAAGTCTTGGATGTGGGCTTTGGATCTTGTGTTGAAGCAGTTCTCATTTTTAGTGGGCCCAACTTGTAGAGAAATATGAATTAGGCCTTGGGTATTTTGTAAGATTTAACGTTGATTGCCATTGTGGGTTAAAGAACGTTAGTGGCATTCACTTTTTCCACTAACATTCCAACCTCATATATCCACGTTAAATCCAACGTTAGTGGTCTTAACGTGACCACTAACGTTGCTTTCTCAAAACTTGGCTAATGTTATTGGGACTCACTTTTCCCAATAACGTTGGCTTATACCCCTTCGCAAACGTTAATGGGAATCACTTTTCCCATTAACGTTGCTTAGTGCCCCTATGTTCCTACGTTAGAGTCCACGTTAGTATAGCTAATGTGACTCTTAACGTAGGTGTGATCCACCTTCAAGAGCGTTAGTGACACTCACCTTTGTCACTAACGCTCCAAATGCGACATTCTCCATGTTGGAACTCTCGTTAACTAAGTTAACGTGGCTCTTAACGTAGTAGTGATGCTACCTTCCAACGTTAGTGACAAAAGTGAGTGTCACTAATGTTGGCTCTTTGATCTCAACTCCATGTTAACTTTCACGTTAATAGTCTTAACGTGAAAGTTAACATAGGCAATGCTAGATGGTCCAACGTTAGTGACAAAAGTTAGTGTCACTAACGTTGGCTTTTGTTTCCTCTTCCACGTTAGAGTTCACGTTAACTAAGTTAACGTGACTCTTAACGTGGATCATTGCCAAGTTCTCCAACGTTAGTGGTGTTCACTTTTACCATTAACGTTGGAGTTCCTTTTTCTTCTACGTTAACTACCACGTTAACTTAGTTAACGTGGCAAGTAACGTGAGCTTTGGATGGCTTCGTAGGCGTTATTGGTGATCACTTTTCTCATTAATGTTGCAAGCTTTACCATTCCACGTTAGTGTTCACGTTAACTAGGTTAACATGAATACTAACGTGGTTCTTCCTTGCTTTCTTTGCCCTGAAAACAAGCAATTAAAGTGCATCAAAGCTCTAGCCAAAGTCTTGAGATTATGCATCATCAATTTATCATGCAATTCTAGCAAAATACTCATGAAATTGTGCAAAGTTCACAAAAGTTGCTTGAAACAAGGTGTAAGTGTAATTTCATCCAAAACTTACCTTATTCACTAAGAAAATGCATGAAACTATCCTAAAACAGTAAAGAAAAGGTCAGTGAAACTGGCCTAGATGCCCTGGCATCACTAGAACATTTTTCCAACTAAAGTTGCTCGACCAATCAATCCTTGTGGGATTCGACCTCACTCTATTGTGAGTTTTTACTTGACGACAATTCGGTATACTTGTCGAAGGAAAATTTGTTGAGAGACAAATTTTAGTGCATCATCTACCCACCTTTGTCTCAGGATTAGCTAGAATTTCCCAGCCTCTATTTTGAATCTGCTATTGGATCTCCGGATATTCGTCTTCTTTCAGATCGAATTTAACTTCCGGGATCACTGATCTTAGACCCATTATTTTGTGGTAATGGTCCGAATGTTCCTTGGTTAAGAACCTCTCTTGATTCCAAAGTAATTTTGGATTATTCTCTTTCCTGCCTCTTGAAGTAGTTTGTTTTCCCTTAGGAGCCATGATCTTAGTGAGTCTTAGCTCAGTGATCATGCAAAACACACCAAACTTAGAGGTTTGCTTGTTCTCAAGCAAAAGAAAGAAAAGGAGAGGAGAAGGAGGAGAGCTAAATTCGAATTATGGAGGAGAGGGGTGGCCGAATATGAATTTAAAAGGAAGGGGTGGATTCAAAAATTTTTGAAAAAGATATGATAGAAGATATGATTTGTAAAAGATAAGTATGAAATGCAAAAGATGTAATTTTAAAATTGAAAAGATATGAGAGAATTTTGAAAAAGATAAAACTAAATTGGAAAATATAGTATGATGAGTTGAAAAAAGATTTGAAAAGATATTAAAAAGATAGATGGGTTTTGAAAAATATTTGAAAAGAAATAAAAAAGATATATGAGTTTTGAAAAAAAAAAAGATTTGAAAAGAAGAAAAGATTTTTAGGATTAAGAGTTATTTTTGAAAGATGGGGATTTGTAATATGTTTATGCAAGAAATTATGGATGAAAATATAAAAGATAAAAAAATAAAAAAAATGGGTTGGAAAATAAAACTACCTCCCCTCCACGTTCCTGGCGTTAAACGCCCAACTGTAGCTTGTTTTGGGCGTTTAACGCCCAGTTTTGCTTGTTTTGGGCGTTTAACGCCCAGCCAGGTACCCTGGCTGGCATTAAACACCAGAAAGCCTTTGTCACTGGGCATTTATCTAAACGCCCAGGATGTTGTAAGTCTGGCGTTTAACGCACAGAAAGGTATCCTCACTGGCGTTAAATGCCCAGAATGATGCCCATTCTGGTGTTTAACGCTCAAAAGTGCCTCTTACTGGCATTTTCGTGCCAGTGAGCTTCTTTTCTCTGCTCTCTGCTTTGAACCCTTCTGTAACTCTGTGAACTCCCGTAATTGAGAATTTATTATGATGATAATTTATTAAACTCCTATAATTATTATTTAAATGACAAATAAACTACAGTAATGGCTGGGTTGCCTCCCAGCAAGCGCTTCTTTATTGTCTTTAGCTGGACCTTACTGAGCCTTAATCTAGTCTCAGTTCTGAGTATTCTTGCATTAACAATGAACCTTTTATCAGAATCAATATCCTGAAGCTCTACATATCCATATGGTGACACACCTGTAATCACATATGGTCCTCTCCACCGAGATTTTAGTTTCTCAGGGAATAGCCTGAGCCTAGAGTTAAACAGCAGAACCTTTTGTCCTGGCTCAAAGACTCTGGATGACAGGTTCTTATCATGCCATCTTTTTGCTTTCTCCTTGTAAATTTTGGCATTTTCAAAAGTATTGAGTCTGAATTCCTCTATCTCATTCAGCTGGAGCAATCTTTTCTCTCCAGCTAATTTGGCATCAAGGTTTAGGAATCTGGTTGCCCAGTAGGCTTTATGCTCTAGTTCTACGGACAGGTGACAGGCCTTCCCATACACAAGCTAGTATGGAGAGGTTCCTATAGGAGTCTTGAATGCCGTTCTGTATGCCCATAGAGCATCATCCAAGCTCTTTACCCAATCCTTCTACGGGCAATTACAGTCCGTTCAAGGATTCTTTTTAGTTCTCTATTAGAGACTTCAGCTTGCCCATTGGTCTATGGATGATATGGAGTTGCCACCTTGTGGCTAATTCCATATCGGACCATGGCAGTATAAAGCTGTTGATTACAGAAATGAGTGCCTTCATCACTGATTAGTGCTCTAGGGACACCAAATCTGCTAAAGATATGTTTCTGGAGGAACTTCAGTAATGTCTTAGTATCATTAGTGGGTGTTGCAATTGCCTCCACCCATTTAGATACATAGTCTACTACCACCAGAATATAAGTATTTGAATATAATGGTGGGAAAGGCCCCATGAAGTCAATACCCCATACATCAAACAACTCAATCTCTAATATCCCTTGTTGAGACATGGCGTAACCATGAGGCAGATTACCAGCTCTTTGGCAACTGCCACAGTTACGTACAAACTCTCGGGAGTCTTTATAGAGTGTAGGCCAATAGAAGCCACATTGGAGGACTTTGGTGGCTGTTCGCTCACCTCCGGAATGTCCTCCATATTGTGATCCATGGCAATGCCATAGGATCTTCTGCGCTTCTTCTCTAGGCATGCACCTATAGATTATTCTGTTTGCGCATCTCTTAAAGAGATATGGTTCATTCCACAAGTAGTACTTTGCATCAGAAAGTAATTTTTTCTTTTGCTGCCTGATGTACTCCTTGGGAATGAATCTTGCAACTTTATAGTTTGCAATGTCTGCAAACCATGGCACTTCTTGAATGGTAAAGAGTTGCTCATCCAAAAAGGTTTCAGAGATCTCAGTGAGGGGGAGAGGCATCCCTTCTACTGGTTCTATCTGGAACAGGTGATCTGCTACTTGATTCTCTGTCCCTTTTCTGTCTCTTATTTCTATATCAAACTCTTGCAGAAGCAACACCCATCTTATGAGCTTGGATTTTGAATCTTGCTTTATGAGTAGATATTTAAGAGCAGCATGGTCAGTGTACACAATCACTTTTGATCCTACTAGATAGGATCTAAACTTGTCAATAGCATAAACCACTGCAAGCAGCTCTTTTTCTGTGGTTGTGTAATTCTTCTGCGCATTATTTAGAACACAGCTAGCACAGTAAATGACGTGCAAAAGCTTATTATGCCTTTGTCCTAATACTGCACTAATAGCATGGTCACTGGCATCACACATTAATTCAAATGGTAATGTCCAGTCTGGTGTAGATATGACAGGTGCTGTGACCAACTTAGCCTTTAGAGTCTCAAAAGCTTGCAGACACTCTGTGTCAAAGATAAATGGCGTGTCAGCAGCTAGCAGGTTGCTTAGGGGTTTTGCAATTTTTGAAAAATCCTTTATAAACCTCCTATAGAATCATGCATGTTCCAGAAAGCTTCTGATTGCCTTAACATTGGTAGGTGGTTGTAATTTTTCAATTACCTCTACCTTGGCTTGATCCACCTCTATCCCCTTGTTCAAAATTTTGTGTCCAAGGACAATTCCTTCAGTCACCATAAAGTGGAATTTCTCCCAGTTTAAAACCAGGTTAGTCTCTTGGCACCTTTTCAGAACAAGTGCTAGATGGTCATGACAGGAGCTAAATGAATCTCCAAATACTGAGAAGTCGTCCATGAAGACTTCCAGAAAGTTTTCCACCATATTAGAGAAAATATAGAGCATGCATCTTTGAAAGGTTGCCGGTGCATTACACATACCAAATGACATTCTTCTGTAGGCAAATACTCCAGATGGACATGTGAATGCTATTTTCTCTTTATCCTGGGGATCTACTACAATTTGGTTGCAGCCTGAGTAGCCATCCAGAAAGCAGTAATAGTCATGGCCTGCTAGCCTTTCTAGCATTTGGTCTATGAATGGTAAAGGAAAATGATCCTTTCTGGTGGCTGTATTGAGTCTTCTGTAGTCAATACACATACACCACCCTGTAACTGTTCTTGTAGGAACCAGTTCATTTTTTTCATTATAAACCACTGTCATGCCTCCCTTTTTGGGTACAACTTGGACAGGGCTCACCCAGGGGCTATCAGAAATTGGATAAATAATCCCAGCCTCTAGTAATTTAGTGACCTCTTTCATGGCTGGATTCAGCTGCCTTTGTGGTTGAACCACTGGTTTGGCATTATCCTCCAATAGGATCTTGTGCATGCATCTGGCTGGGCTAATGCCCTTGAGATCACTAATAGACCACCCAAGAGCTGTCTTGTGTGTCCTTAGCACCTGAATTAGTGCTTTCTCTTCCTGTGGCTCTAAGGCAGAGCTTATGATTACAGGAAAAGCTTCACCTTCTCCCAGAAATATATATTTTAGGGATGGTGGTAGTGGTTTGAGCTCGGGTTTATGAGGTTTCTCCTCTTCCTGAGGAATTTTCGGAGGTTCTTTTATTTCCTCTGGTTCTTCCAGATCAGGTTGAACATCTTTAAAGATATCCTCTAGCTCTGATTCGAGACTCTTAGCCATACTGATCTCCTGTACCAGGGAGTCAATAATATCAACACGCATGCAGTCTTTTTATGTGTCAGGGTGCTTCATTGCTTCGATAGCATTCAGCCTAAACTCATCCTCATTGACTCTCAGGGTTACTTCCCCTTTTTGGACGTCAATGAGGGTTCGTCCAGTTGCTAGGAAAGGTCTTCCTAGAATGAGAGTTGCACTCTTGTGCTCCTCTATTTCCAGTACTACAAAGTCAGTGGGAAAGGCGAATGGTCCAACTGTGACAATCATGTCTTCAATCACGCCTGATGGGTATTTAATGGAGCCATCAGCAAGTTGAAGACATATCCTGGTTGGTTTGACCTCTTCAGTCAAGCCAAACTTTCTGATAGTAGATGCAGGGATTAGGTTGATACTTGTCCCAAGATCACATAGAGCTGTCTTGGTACAGGTACCTTCTAATGTGCATGGTATCATAAAGCTTTCAGGATCCTTAAGCTTCTCTGGTAAGCTCTTTAAAATGATTGCACTACATTCTTTAGTGAGAAAAATTTTTTTCAATTTCTCTCCAATCCTTCTTATGACTTAAGATCTCTTTCATGAACTTAGCATAAGAGGGTATTTGCTCAAGTGCCTCTGCAAACGAAATCTTGATTTCAAGAGTCCTGAGATAGTCTGTGATGACAAGTCATCATATACCCATTTTTCAAGCTAATTTCACTTGTTTTACTAGTCTTTATGCACTTTCTTGCATCCTAAGTAAGTGATTTGGAGTGAAAATGCATAACTTCTTTAAATCAAACAACCACCATGAAATTAATAATAACTCATGAGGTTTAAGCTGAATTTAATTGATTTTTAATTGATTTATAAGCCTTGTGAATTTAGTGATACTTTGAGTGGTTGTTTTGGTTTATTGTAGGTGAAGAAAAGAAGAAAAGAGGAAAGCGTGGCTTAAGGAAGCGTGGCCCAAGGAGAAAAAGGCATGGCGCATAATGGAGGAAGCAAGCATTGCCCTCCACAAGGGCACACTGCCCTCTAGGAGGGCAACATAAGGGAACAAAGCTTGAAAGGCAACTCTGCCCTGCCCACAATAAGGGCAGAGCACAAATCTGTGCCTTGGAATCAAGAAGATCAAAACATTGCCCCGCCCTCCTCAAGGGCAGTATCGGGCTCACCAAGGGCAGAAATTCAAAGAAAAATTTCACCTATGCTTGCTACAAGAATCGAACACGGCACCATGAGGAAGCAAGGAATTAAGCCTCACTTTGGTACCAAGAGAACCAAGGAAAATGGGTAGTGTGTGTGTCATCCAAGTTTCGAACACGGGGCTTCAAGTTGGAAACATTGCCCTACCCTCCGCGAGGGCAGGGCAGCATTTTGTTGTGGCACGGTCAGCGCACCATTCTAGCGCACCAAGGGGGCTTTGGCAGCATCAATCTGGCGCACAGGCATCAAATCTGGCGCACCAAAAATTTCTGCCCTGCCCTCCGCAAGGGCAGGGCAGCATCCTGCAGCACCAACTCGTCCAAACGCGCACGCAAAGCACCAACACGCACCATTTTCTGCCCTGCCCTCCACAAGGGCAGGGCAGCCTCCTGGAAGCAATCTTTCATGGGCCAAAAATTGAATTAAAAATCCAATTTAATTCATTTCTTCACCAAATCAAAAGCCCATCCAAATCCCAAGATCCAAGAATAGAAAGTGTATAAATAGGAGCTAGTTTGATGTAATTAGGACCTTTTACTTGACTTTTGAATTTTGCACTTTCTTTGGAGCTTTGAATTTTGCAACTTTTCTTTGAGAGACTTGACCGAGATTTCAGAGAATTAGGGAGGGGAATTGATCTCTCTTCTTCCTCGTTCTTGCTCGAGCAATTCTACTTTCTTGTTTGAGTCTTGGGTGTTAAGAATTGAGGAAATTCTGTCTCAATCTCCACTCAAGAGCTCTTTAATTTCTCTTCTGCATAATTGAATTCATTTACATTCCCTTTACTGCTTCTTCTTCAATTTCTTGTCAATTGCTTTGAGAACTTGGATCTGGGAAGGCAATTGAGATCTAGGCTTTGCTACCTAGTCTCTGGAGTCCTGAGATCCCAATTTCCTTTTGGTTCTTCTGTGAACCTTTGCTGCACTTAATTTCCTTACTGTTTGAGTTCTAATTGCTTCTAATTCAATTTCTGCTCTATTAATTATTGCAATTCAATTTCTCTTTGCTTAGATTCTGAAATCCCAGTCCTCAAATCCCTTTTACATTCAAGCAATTTATATTACTTGCATTTTAAGTTACTGCAATTTACATTTCTTGCACTTTAAGTTTCAGTCATTTACTTTCTTGTTCTTTAAGATTCAGCAAGTTTACTTTCCTGCTCTTTAATTTACTGCAATTCTCCCCTCTCCCTTTACATTCCAAGCAATTTAGCTTCTGTTAAATACAAACCACTCAACCAAAACTTAATTCGCTTGACTAAATCAACCACTAAACTAAAATTGCTCAATCCTTCAATCCCTGTGGGATCGACCTCACTCATGTGAGTTATTATTACTTGATGCGACCCGGTACACTTGCCGGTGAGTTTTGTGTCGGATCGTTTTCCGCACATCAAGTTTTTGGCGCCGTTGCCGGGGATTGAAATAGATTGACAATGATTAAGTGAAGTGGAGGTCTAGATCAAGCACTTTTTCTTTTCTGTTTCTCTAACACACTAACTGTTTGAATTTTTGCTTAAACTAACTAAAAATTCATTCTAGCAATAGATTGAAGTTTTATTGATTTTCCGGTTCTGTGTGTGTCTTATTGTATGTTTGTATGTCAGGTACAGGAAGAGCCTCCCCTATCCTCTCTGAACTTGACCAAAGAACTCTTCGAAGAATAAGAAGAGCTGAAAGAGGGAAGAACGTTATTGGAGAGGAAGAATCTGAGGAGGAATTCCAAGAAATGGAAGGAGATCCATCAAATCCCAATCAACCAGAAGAAGGGGCCAACAACAACCAACAACAAAGAAGAGTACTGGCTTCCTACACATTTGCGAATGCTAGACACTGTGGGAGTAGCATTCTTCCCCCCAATGTCAATGCAAACAACTTTGAACTAAAGCCACAGCTCATCACACTGGTCTAAAACAACTGTTCTTTTGGAGGAGGGCCATTGGAGGATCCGAATCAATATTTATCTACCTTCTTGAGGATTTGTGACACTGTCAAAACTAATGGTGTGCCTCCTGACAGTTACAAGTTGTTGCTCTTTCCATTCTCTCTCAGGGACAAAGCCACTCAATGGCTAGAAACGTTCCCAAAGGAAAGCATCAACACTTGGGATGACTTGGTGAGCAAGTTCCTTGCCAAATTTTATCCCCCTCAAAGAATCATAAGATTGAAGATTGAGGTGCAGACATTCACTCAAATGGAGGCTGAGAATTTATATGAAGCATGGGAAAGATATAAAGCTCTATTGAGAAAATGTCCACCAGAGATGTTTACTGAGTGGGATAAGTTGCAAAACTTCTATGAAGGACTTACTCTGAAGGCTCAAGAAGCACTTGATCACTCAGCTGGAGGCTCATTATAACTCATGAAAACTACAGAGGAAGCTCAAAACCTCATTGATATGGTGGCCAACAACCAATATTTCTTTGCTCATCAAAGACAACGCCAACCATCACAGAGAAGAGGAGTAATGGAGTTAGAAGGAGTGGATTCAATTCTAGCTCAGAACAAGATGATGCAGCAGCAGATTCAACAACAATTTAAGCAAATGGCTAAAAGAATTGATGGCCTGCAAGTAGCAGCAGTGAGCACCACAAGCCAACCATCAACCACATAGGTGCAAAGTGAAGAAACCCAAGAGGAGCAACAGCAAGAGCAAGTCCAATACATGCACAACCAAAATCCTGGAACAAATGAAGTCTATGGTGATACTTACAATCCATCTTAGAAGAACCATCCCAACCTCAGATGGGGAGACAACCACAATCAAAGCCAACAACCATGGCAAAGAAACTCAAGTCAGAACAATTGGAAAAGCACAAACCACAACCCCCAGCCAAACACTAACCAAAATACATACAGAAAACCACAAAATAATTACCCCAACTCTAACCATCACCTACCCAATAACCACCCAACTAACCAAAGCACTTACCATCATCCAACAACACCCCAAAACCAACCCATCTCACAAGAATCTCAGAGGATCACTAATCTAGAGCTGCTCATGGAGAAAATGATGAAGAACCAAGAATTGACAACAAAGAACCAAGAAGCTTCCATGAAGAACCTAGAGAGGCAGATTGGGCAAATCTCCAAACAGATTTCTGTTGAAAAACCATCAAGCTCACTACCAAGTGACACCATTCCTAACCCAAAGGAAGAATGCAAGGTCGTGCAACTAAGAAGTGGAAAGATGTTAGTGGATGGTAACCAAGGAGTAACCAAGAATAATGACAATGAGCCAACAAAGAATGATGAAGCCATCAACAAGGACATGATAAGCAAGAATGTCCCAGAAAAACTCACAGAGGAAAATAACCAACCACAGAATCTGAAGAAGGGAAAGCAGATCATGGAAGAACCGATTCCAATACAACTTCAAGGGGAGAAAAGCTTGACACCCCCAATACCTTATCCACAGAGATTTCACAAAGAGACAAAGGATCAGCATTTCCACAAATTTCTTGAGACTTTCAAGAAGCTGGAAATCAACATACCTTTGGATGAGGCATTAGAGCAAATGCCTCTGTATGCCAAGTTCTTAAAGGAGTTCATCAACAAGAAGAGAAGTTGGAATGAGAAGGAGACTGTAATGCTTAGTGAAGAATGCAGTGCACTCATCAAAAAGGGACTCCCTCCCAAGCTTGAAGATCCTGGAGGTTTCTTCCTACCCTGCACTATTGGAAGCCTATTCATCAACAAGGGGATGTGTGACTTAGGAGCAAGCATAAATCTAATCCCATCTTCTTTAGTGAAAAAGCTTGGCATAGAGGAGGTGAAACCAATACAGATGTCCTTGGAGTTGGTGGACCAATCAGTAGTATATCCTAAAGGGCTGATTGAGAACCTTTTAGTTAAGGTTGACAAGTTCATCTATCCGGCAGATTTTGTGATCCTGGATTCTTCAGAAAATGGAAATGACTCCATAATACTTGGTCGACCATTTTTGGCCACTGCTAGAGCCATTGTGGATATAGAGCAGGGAGAGCTAACCCTCAGGATGCATGAGGAGAGCATCACCTTGAAAGTCTTTCCAGAATTACAAAGGAATGAAGAAACAAGCAAGACAAATGGTGACTTCCTTCCAAAGCAAGCAACCGACAAGGTAGTAGAACAGAAAAACAAGCAGCTGCAAGAAGAAAAAGGAATTCAAAAAGAAGGTGGGATGATAAACAAGAAGGAAGGTATCACAACCCAAGTCACTGTCAAGAAAGAAAGATCAACAAGAAAGAAAAAGAAGAAAAACAAGAAAAAGGCCTACAAGGGGTGGAAGAATAAGAAAATCCCAACTGAAGAATTTGCCAAAGGTGACAAGGTGCAACTAGTGTATCAACAGCTGGGAACAAAAGATTATTACACTGTCAACCAAGTACTTTCTCTTGAGCATATGGAAATTGAGCATCAAGGCACACAGAGAAAGCTTGCAGTGAGAGGTGACAAGTTGAGACATCACCAACATCAACCACCCTAAAGGGAGTTCAATGTCAAGCTAATGACAATAAAGAAGCGCTTGTTGGGAGGCAACCCAACCTGAGGTAGTTCCCTTTTTCTAGTTTATTTCAATAAGAAGGTTGAATAATTGGTCTGTAATGCAAGGAGCTAAGTTTGGTGTTTCACACCAAAACAATCTAAGGGAGAATGAAGGATTCTAAGTTTGGTGTTCCACCAAAAATCTCATTTAAAAACATATTCTCACCTCTTGCATAGTGCTAGCTCTAAGCAATAAAAAAAAATAATCAAAAAAATTAACTGCTTTCTAGCTTTAATTCCATAACCTTTAGTAAGGATACAAGGTTTCACATATGGTTAACTTGTTGCATAAGAGGCAGTGGCAAGCAATTAAGTTTGGTGTCTCCAACACCTAAATAAATTCAAAAGCCACACTCAATTTATGCATACTAACCATGCACTTAAGGGCTTGAGAAGCAAGCAACTTTGAGAATTAAAAAAGGACGTGAGTCAACAATTGAAGATATTGTGCATCTTAACTCAAAGAAAACACAACAGAAGGAAGAATCAAAGGTCTGCAACTTCAAAGGTTGTATCTAAACTTAATCCTCGCTGCTGTGTATTGCTTTGAACATGGGAACCAATATATATCCTGCTAAAGTGTTTATCTAGTTACAAGTGAAGTTGTTTTATTAAGTATGCTAATCTGCATAATGCTTGTCATTCATCACTTAGCTTGAATTTTGTTTTGTTTCCCATATGCTTGAATAAAAGAGATTTTGTTTGAATTGAAAAGTAAAAATCCAATGTTGCATAAGTAGAATGGAAGTCAATGGTGGTATATGTGTTTGATTAAATGAATAACTCATGAAATAAGTGCTGCATAATATCATTTTCATTGAAATGTGAACTAGCTTGCTGTCATGAAGGTTCCTATCAATAAAGAAAAAGCCCTTGAGAACAAAAAAATAAAACAGAAAGAAAAGGAAGAAGAAAAAGCCAATGTGGCAAGAAAAAAACAAAGAATAAAAGCTGGACACCAATAGCTTGGACCCTAGGACACATGCCTGTGGTGTTCTTGTACTAGGATATGCTTGGATAAGTAAATTCTAAGGGGTATTTTAAAACCCGGTCACTTAAATCAACTGATTTGGGATGGCCAATTGAAAGTCCACAATAAAGAGCAACCTAGATACAGAATATTTAGTTATCCAAAGAGATGCTGGGCATCAATGATCCTAGGAAGAAGTAGTGAGCCATGTGTCTGTGGTGGAAGATGTTGATTTAAAAATAAAGCCAAAGGCTACTACTACAACATTAGACACCAAGCCTTCAAAGAATAATAAGCTTGATAAGCAACATGAGAAAAGAAAAGTTAACAAGGGAGCAAAGAAAGAATAAACCTTATAACAGCAAGTTTAGCAAGCCT
Source organism: Arachis stenosperma (assembly GCF_014773155.1). Taxonomy (NCBI): domain Eukaryota; kingdom Viridiplantae; phylum Streptophyta; class Magnoliopsida; order Fabales; family Fabaceae; genus Arachis; species Arachis stenosperma. Next base: position 53,951,479 of record NC_080380.1, read on the forward strand.
TTGAGGAAAATGTATATTATGTAACAACAACAATAATTGAGTTATCATTATCTGCATAAAAACCCCATGAATCACATTCTGCTATATGCCTAATAAGGATATGATTCTTTTCTTGTTCATTTCATTTTCTCTTAAGTTTTGATGCTTGCTTGGGGACAAGCAAGAGTTAAGTTTGGTGTTGTGATGACAAGTCATCATATACCCATTTTTCAAGCTAATTTCACTTGTTTTACTAGTCTTTATGCACTTTCTTGCATCCTAAGTAAGTGATTTGGAGTGAAAATACATAACTTCTTTAAATCAAACAACCACCATGAAATTAATAATAACTCATGAGGTTTAAGCTGAATTTAATTGATTTTTAATTGATTTATAAGCCTTGTGAATTTAGTGATACTTTGAGTGGTTGTTTTGGTTTATTGCAGGTGAAATAAAGAAGAAAAGAGGAAAGTGTGGCTTAAGGAAGCGTGGCCCAAGGAGAAAAAGGCGTGGCGCATAATGGAGGAAGCAAGCATTGCCCTCCACAAGGGCACACTGCCCTCTAGGAGGGCAACATAAGGGAACAAAGCTTGAAAGGCAACTCTGCCCTGCCCACGACAAGGGCAGAGCACAAATCTGTGCCTTGGAATCAAGAAGATCAAAACATTGCCCCGCCCTCCTCAAGGGCAGTATCGGGCTTACCAAGGGAAGAAATTCAAAGAAAAAGTTCACCTATGCTTGCTACAAGAATCGAACACGGCACCATGAGGAAGCAAGGAATTAAGCCTCACTTTGGTACCAAGAGAACCAAGGAAAATGGGTAGTGTGTGTGTCATCCAAGTTTCGAACACGGGGCTTCAAGTTGGAAACATTGCCCTGCCCTCAGCGAGGGCGGGGCAGCATTTTGTTGTGGCACGGTCAGCGCACCATTCTGGCGCACCAAGGGGGCTTCGGCAGCATCAATCTGGCGCACAGGCATCAAATCTGGCACACCAAAAACTTCTGCCCTGCCCTCCGCAAGGGCAGGGCAGCATCCTGCAGCACCAACTCGTCCAAACGCACACGCAAAGCACCAACACGCACCATTTTCTGCCCTGCCCTCCACAAGGGCAGGGCAGCCTCCTGGAAGCAATCTTTCATGGGCCAAAAATTGAATTAAAAATCCAATTTAATTCATTTCTTCACCAAATCAAAAGCCCATCCAAATTCCAAGATCCAAGAATAGAAAGTGTATAAATAGGAGCTAGTTTGATGTAATTAGGACCTTTTACTTGACTTTTGAATTTTGCACTTTCTTTGGAGCTTTGAATTTTGCAACTTTTCTTTGAGAGACTTGACCGAGATTTCAGAGAATTAGGGAGGGGAATTGATCTCTCTTCTTCCTCGTTCTTGCTCGAGCAATTCTACTTTTCTTGTTTGAGTCTTGGGTGTTAAGAATTGAGGAAATTCTGTCTCAATCTCCACTCAAGATCTCTTTAATTTCTCTTCTGCATAATTGAATTCATTTACATTCCCTTTACTGCTTCTTCTTCAATTTCTTGTCAATTGCTTTGAGAACTTGGATCTGGGAAGGCAATTGAGATCTAGGCTTTGCTACCTAGTCTCTGGAGTCCTGAGATCCCAATTTCCTTTTGGTTCTTCTGTGAACCTTTGCTGCACTTAATTTCCTTACTGTTTGAGTTCTAATTGCTTCTAATTCAATTTCTCTTTGCTTAGATTCTGAAATCCCAGTCCTCAAATCCCTTTTACATTCAAGCAATTTATATTACTTGCATTTTAAGTTACTGCAATTTACATTTCTTGCACTTTAAGTTTCAGTAATTTACTTTCTTGTTCTTTAAGATTCAGCAAGTTTACTTTCCTGCTCTTTAATTTACTGCAATTCTCCCCTCTCCCTTTACATTCCAAGCAATTTAGCTTCTGTTAAATACAAACCACTCAACCAAAACTTAATTCGCTTGACTAAATCAACCACTAAACTAAAATTGCTCAATCCTTCAATCCCTGTGGGATCGACCTCACTCATGTGAGTTATTATTACTTGATGTGACTCGGTACACTTGCCGGTGAGTTTTGTGTCGGATCATTTTTCGCACATCAGTCTGCAAAGTAGGCAAATTATTTATCATGTTCTGCTTGGCAGAGTTTTTGAGGATAAGGTATTTTGGCTTTGTATTCTTCAACCTTGGTTGCTGCAGGTTTATTTCCTATAGAGGTAGGTTGAGAAGCCTCTTTGAGGGAGTTATTATCAGCACTAGCAAGTGTCTGACCCCTCATAGGCGTTTGAACGCCAGGATTGGGGGCTAGATTGGCGTTTAACGCCAGATTCCCTCCTTTTTCTAGCATTTGAACGCCAGAACTGAACATAGGTTGGGCGTTTAACGCCATTTTTCTCCCTTTTCTGGCGTTTGAACGCCAGAACTGAGAGTCCACTGGGCGTTTAAGGTTAGCTTTTCACCCTTTTCTGGTGTTTGAACGCCAGAATCATTCCTCTATGGGCTCTTACTATCCTTATAGGGATTTTAGGTAGCAGTCTGCTCATCCTCTATTATTTGTTCTTTTCTTGACTTTCTGCTGCTTTGAGTTGAGGTATTCAATGTTTTTCCACTCCTTAATTGAACTGCTTGGCACTCTTCTGTTATCTATTTTGATAACTATTGTCTTGTCTGGTCAAGTTGTGCTTCCATGTTCCTGATAGCATCCTTAGTGTCTTGTAACATCTCTTTAAATTCTGCCAACTGTTCTGTCAGATAACATAATTGCTGATTGATTTCAGTAACTTGTTCTGGAGGACTAAGTGCAGTGGATACTGCCTTTGCCTCTTCTTTTATGGAGGACTAACTACTTAAGTACAGATGCAGATTTCTAACAACTGTATCAATGAGCTCTTGAGCCTCTTCAATTGTTTTTCTCATGTGTATAGATCCATCAGCTAAGTGGTCTAGAGATATCTGAGCTTTTGCTGTAAGCCCGTAGTAGAAGATGTCTAACTGTACCCATTCTGAAAACATTTCAGAGGGGCATTTCCTTAGCATCTCTCTGTACCTCTCCCAGGTATTGTAAAGGGATTCATTATCCTCTTGTTTAAAGCCGTGGATGTCCAGCCTTAGCTGTGTCATCCTCTTAGGAGGGAAATATTGATTTAGGAATTTGTCTGACAATTGTTTCCATGTTCTTATGCTAGCTTTAGGTTGGTTATTTAACCACCTCTTAGCTTGGTCTTTTACAGCAAATGAAAATAGTAATAATCTGTAGACATCCTAATCTACTTCCTTATCATGTACTGTGTCAGCAATTTGTAAGAACTATGCCAGAAACTCAGTAGGTTCTTCTTGCGGAAGACCAGAATACTGACAATTTTGCTGCACCATGATAATGAGCTGAGGATTCAACTCAAAACTACTGACTCCGATGGAGGATATACAGATACTACTCCCATATGAAGCAGTAGTGGGGTTAGCATATAACCCCAGAGTCCTTCTGGACTGTTCATTTCCACTTAGGTCCATGATGGAGAAAGGGAGATTATGTGAATTTATTTTATTTATTTTATTATATTTATTTATTAAATTTTTTTCGAAATAATAAGAATAAGAAAATGGATATTAAAATAATAAGATAAAATAAGTAAAAATAAAAAAAATTGAAAATATTTTATGAAGATTTTTGAAAAAAGAATATGATTTTTAAAAATTTTGACCAAATCAACCTAATGAATTCGGAAATTATGAGCAATTAAAGGAAAAGATATTTTTTATTTTTGAATTTTATTATGAAAGAGAAATACACACAAAAGACACAAGACTTAAAATTTTTAGATCCAATGCTCCTTGTTTTCGAAAATTTTGGAGGGAAAATACCAAGGCACACCAAACTTAAAAATTTTAAGATCAAAACACAAAGAAGACTCAAGAACATTTCGAAGACTCATAAGAACAACAAGAACAAAAAGAAAGAACACCAAACTTAAAAATTTTTAGAAAACCAAAATAAAATTTTCGAAAACTAAAGAAAAATTAACAAGAGAACACCAAACTTAAAATTGGGCACAAGATTTAATCAAAGAAAAATTATTTTTAAAAATATTTTAGAAAGGAAGACTCAAAGGAGCACTATTCCCAAAAACATAGACACATTCAACAAATGCAAGGATTGAACAGAGAAAAACTATTTTTTTTATGACAAAAACACAAAGGACACCAAACTTAAAACATGCAACTAGACTCAATGAGAAGCTAACAATTAATAAAGAAAAATAATATTTTTGAAGAAAATTTTTTTTGAAAAGAAAGTAAAAGACTCTAAACCAAAAAGACAATTTTTTCCTAATCTAAGTAACAAAATAAACCGTTAGTTGTTCAAACTCGAACAATCCCCGGCAACGGCGCCAAAAACTTGGTGTACGAAATTGTAAATCACACTTTTCACAACACGTACAACTAACCAGCAAGTGCACTGGGTCGTCCAAGTAATACCTTACGTGAGTAAGGGTCGATCCCACGGAGATTGCTAGCTTGAAGCAAACTATGGTTATCTTATTATTCTTAGTCAGGATATCAATAAGGGTTCTTAGTTTTAACTGTGAAAAGTAAAGGAGCATGAATTAAATGATACTTGTTATGCAGTAATGGAGAACAGGTCGAGGTTTTGGAGATGCTCTGTCTTCTGAATTTCTGCTTTTCTAATGTCTTCTTCACGCATGCAGGTCTCCTTCCATGGCAAGCTGTATGTTGGTGGATCACCATTGTCAATGGCTACCAGCCGTCCTCTTAGTGAAAAGGGTCCATGTACATGGCTAATCATCTATTTGTTCTCACTAATGTTGGAATAAGATCCATTGATCCTTTTGCACGCTGTCACTGCGCCTAGAATTCATGAGTTTGAAGCTCGTCACAGTCATCCCTTCCCGGATCCTACTCAGAATGCCACATACAAGGTTTAGACTTTTCGGATCTCAGGGATGATGCCAATTGATTCTAGCTTATACCATGAAGACTCTGATCTCACGGCTTTGAATGCTCTATTGTCAGGAGAGGCAGTCAGACTCGTGAACCAGGAACCCAAGAGATATACATTCAATCTAAGGTAGAACAGAGGTGGTTGTCAGGCACATGTTCATAGGTTGTGAATGGTGATGAGTGTCACGAATCATCACATTCACCATGTTGAAGTGCGAATGAATATCTTAGAATAGAAACAAGCGTGATTGAATAGAAACTCTCGAGGAACAGCAGAGCTCCACACCTTAATCTATGGTGTGTAGAAACTCCACCGTTGAAAATACATAAGTGATGGTCCAGGCATGGCCGAATGGCCAGCCCCCATGAAGGTCTAAAATCACATACACTGATTAAAGATCCATCCAAAGAACTCCGGATACAATAGTAAAATGCTCTATTTATACTAAACTAGTTACTAGAGTTTACAGAAATAAGTCTAAGTGCAGAAATGTGAATTTTGCATAAAAACTAATAAAAACATCACTAAAAGTAGCTAGATCTTACTAAAAACTACCTAAAAACAATGCCAAAAAGCGTATAAATTATCTGCTCATCACAGCACCAAACTTAAATTGTTGCTTGTCCCCAAGCAACTGAAAATCAAATAGGACAAAAAGAAGAGAATATACTATAAATCCCAAAATATCAATGAATATTAGTTCTAATTACATGAGTGGGACTTGTAGCTTTTTGCTTCTGAACAGTTTTGGCATCTCACTTTATCCTTTGAAGTTTAGAATGATTGGCATCTCTAGGAACTTAGAATTTCAGATAGTGTTATTGATTCTCCTAGTTAAGTTTGTTGATTCTTGAACACAGCTACTTTTATGAGTCTTGGCCGTGGCCCTAAGCACTTTGTTTTCCAGTATTACCACCGGATACATAAATGTCACAGACACATGACTGGGTGAACCTTTTCAGATTGTGACTCAGCTTTGCTGAAGTCCCAGTTAGAGGTGTCTAGAGCTCTTAAGCACACTCTTTTTGCTTTGGATTACAGCTTTAACCACTCAGTCTCAAGCTTTTCACTTGGACCTGCATGCCATAAGGACATGGTTAGGGACAGCTTGATTTAGCCGCTTAGGCCTGGATTTTATTTCCTTGGGCCCTCCTATCCATTAATGCTCAAAGCCTTGGATCCTTTTTACCCTTGCCTTTTGGTTTTAAGGGCTATTGGCTTTTTCTGCTTGCTTTTTCTTTTTCTTTTATATATTTTTTTCGCCATTTTTTTTTTTCGCAAGCTTTTGTTATTCACTACTTTTTCTTGCTTCAAGAATCAATTTTAAGATTTTTCAGATCATCAATAACATTTCTCTTTTTCATCATTCTTTTAAGAGCCAATAATTTTAACATTCATAAACAACAAGATAAAAAATATGCACTGTTTAAGCATTCATTTAGAAAACAAAAAGTATTGTCACCACATCAATATAATTAAACTAATTTCAAGGATGAATTTGAAACTCATGTACTTCTTGTTCTTTTGCATTAAAAACATTTTTCATTTAAGAAAGGTGAAGGATTCATGGAATTATTCATAGCCTTAAGACATAGACTCTAGACACTAATGATCATGTAGCAGAGACTCAAAACATAGACAAACATATAGCATAAAACTCAAAAAATAGAGAGATAAGAACAAGGAAGTTAAGGAATGAGTCCACCTTAGTGATGGTGGCGCCTTCTTCTTGAAGGACCAATGGTGTTCTTGATCTCCTCTATGTCTCTTCCTTGCCTTTGTTGCTCTTCCCTCATAGCTCTTTGATCTTCTCTAATCTCATTGAGAATGATGTAGTGCTCTTGGTGTTCCACCCTTAATTGGTTCATGTTATGACTCAATCCTTCTAGAGAAGTGTTGAGTTGTTCCCAATAGTTGTTTGGAGGAAAGTGCATCCCTTGAGGCATCTTAGGGATTTCTTGATGATGAGCTTCCTCATGTGTCTCTTGAGATCCATGAATGGGCTCTCTTATTTGCTCCATCCTCTTCTTAGTGATGGGCTTGTCCTCTTCGATGAGGATGTCTCCTTCTATGACAACTCCAGCTAAGTTGCATAGATGGCAAATGAGATAAGGAAAAGCTAGCCTTGCTAAGAGGGAGGGCTTTTTGGCTACATTGTAGAGTTCTAGAGGGATGACTTCATGAACTTCTACTTCGTCTCCAATCATGATGCTATGGATCATGATGGCCCGATCCACAGTTACTTCGGATCGGTTGCTAGTGGGGATGATGGAGCGTTGGATGAGCTCCAACCATCCTCTAGCCACAGGCTTAAGGTCCAGTCTTCTCAATTAAACCGGCTTGCCTTTTGAGTCTATTTTCCATTGAGCTCCTTTCACACATATGTCCATGAGGACTTGGTCCAACCTTTGATCAAAGTTGACCCTTCTAGTGTAGGGGCGTGCGTCTTCTTGCATCATAGGCAAGTTGAACACCAACCTTACGTTCTCCGGACTAAAATCTAAGCATTTCCCCCGAACCATTGTAAGCCAATTCTTTGGGTTTGGGTTCATGCTTTGATCATGGTTCCTAGTGATCCATGCATTTGCATAGAACTCTTGAACCTTTAAGATTATGACATGTTGAATGGGGTTGGTAAGAACTTTCCAACCTCTTCTTTGGATCTCATGTCGGATCTCCGGATACTCATTTTTCTTGAGCATGAAAGGGACCTCAGGGATCACCTTCTTCTTGGCCACAACTTTATAGAAGTGGTCTTGATGGACCTTTGAGATGAATCTCTCCATCTCCCATGACTCAGAGGTGGAAGTTTTTGTCTTCCCTTTCCTCTTTCTAGAGGTTTCTCCGGCCTTAGGTGCCATAAATGGTTATGGAAAAACAAAAAAGCTATGCTTTTACCACACCAAACTTAGAATGTTGCTCGTCCTCGAGCAAAAGAAGAAAGAATATGAGAGGATGAGGAAGAAAAAATAGAGGAGATAGAGGGAGGTTTAGGGATCGGCCAAGGGGAGAAGGATTGATTGTTGTGTGTGAAGAATGAAGGAGTGTTGAGGGGTTTATATAGGAGTGGGGGAAGGGGTAGGTTTCGGTCATTAGGGGTTGGGTTTGGGAGGGAAAGGATTTTGAATTTGAAGGTAGGTGGGGTTTATGGGGAAGAGTGGATGAATGTGAGTGGTGAAGAGGTGATGGGGAAGAGAGATTAAGGTAATTGGTGAAGGATATTTGGGGAAGAGTGTTATTGGATTGTGTGAAGAAGAGAGAAGGTGAGCTGAGGTAGGTGGGGATCCTGTGGGGTCCACAGATCCTGAGGTGTCAAGGATTAATCATCATTACACCATTTAGGCATGTAAAACGTCCCTTTGTATGCAATCCTGGCATTTAACGCCAGACTGCTGCCTGTTTCTAGCGTTAAACGCCAGCTCTATGCTTGTTTTTGGCGTTAAACGCCACTTTGCTGCTCGTTTCTGGCGTTTAACGCCAGCTTTCCTCAGGGTGCAATCCTAGCATTTAAACGCCAGACTGCTTCTTGTTTCTGGCATTCAACGCCAGCTTCATGCTCTGTTCTGGCATTAAACGCCAGCCAGATGCTCCTTACTGGCGTTTAAATGCCAATAAGCTCTTCCTCCAGAGTGTGCTGTTTTTTATGCTGTTTTTTATTTTTCATTGATTTTTGTAGTTGTTTTTATGACTCCACATGATCATGAATCTAAGAAGACATAAAAGAACAATAGAAAACATAGATAAATAAAAATTGGGTTGCCTCCCATCAAGCGCTTCTTTAATGTCAATAGCTTGACAGTGAGCTCTAATGGAGCTTCACAAATGTTCAGAGCATTGTTGGGACCTCCCAACATCAAACTTAGAGTTTGAATGTGGGGGTTCAACACCAAACTTAGAGTTTGATTATGGGGGCTTTGTTTGACTCTGTATTGAGAGAAGCTCATCGTGCCTCTTTTCCATGTTTACAGAAGGATAACCTTGAGCATTAAACACAAGGTAGTCCCCATTCAATTGAAGGACTAGTTCACCTCTGTCATCATCAATTACAGCTTTTGCTGTGGCTAGGAAGGGTCTTCCAAGAATGATGGATTCATTCTCGTCCTTCCCAGTGTCTAAGATTATGAAATCAGCAGGGATGTAAAGGCCTTTAACCTTTACCAACACGTCCTCTACCAATCCATAAGCTTGTTTTATTGACTTGTCTGCCATTTTTAATGAGATTCTTGCAGCTTGTACCTCAAAGATCCCCAGTTTCTCCATTACAGAGAGTGGCATAAGATTTATACCTAACCCCAGGTCACATAGAGCCTTCTCAAAGGTCATGGTGCCTATGGTACAGGATATTAAGAATTTACCAGGATCTTATTTTTTTTTAGGTAGAGTTTGCTGAACCCATGTATCTAGTTCACTAATGAGCAAGGGCGGTTGATAAACCACTATTTTATAGTTTATATTGTGTATAATTATGTGGTTTTATCATGATCCTTACCTACTTATTCATTAATTTAGCATGCATTTATATTTCCTTCCTGGAATTATTACATGGTTGAAAACTGCTTCCTAGAGACTTTTTATTATGCATTTTAGTTCTCCTTTATCCCATTCGATGCCGTGATCTGTGTGTTAAGTGTTTCAGGCTTTATTGGGCATGGATGAGTATGAGATTGGAAGCGAAGCTAGCAAAAATGGAAGGAACACAAGAAATTGAGGAGACAACCAGCGAGAAGTGACGCGGTCGCATGGCTCACGCGTTCGCACGGAAGAGGAGAAATCGCAGTGACGCGGCCGCATGGCTCACGCGACCGCGTGGAAAGGAAAAGCACAAGTGACGCGGAGGCGTGGACGACGCGAACGCGTGGCACGGAAAAACGCAAATGACGCGTCCGCGTGGACGACGCGATCGCGTGACATGCGTAATCTGCATAATTTGCAGATTTCGCTGGGAGCGGTTTTGGGCCCTGTTTTGACCCAGTTCTCGGCCCAGAACAGCAGACTAGAGCCAGAGAACATGCAGAAACGAGAGACAACATTCATTCTACACAGTTTTGAGTTTTTAGATCTAGTTTTTACTCCTCCTCTAGGTTTTCTCTCTACACAATTAATACTCTTAGGATATTATTTTTCTACTACTTTTGCATTGGGATATTGAGAAGAGTCATTACCTCATCAAGATTTCGTCATTCTAGTTCATTTTCTTTACTTGGCTTTACTCTTCCATGTCTTTTACATTGTTAATTTTACCATTGGAATATTATTAGGATTTATTCAATATAAGGATTATTCTTATTTTAATTGGATTATTTTTTATTTCTATTTACAATGTCTTTCTTTAATTTCTTCTCATATGTTAAGAATTTTGCATTCACAATGAGCGAGTAGTTTTCTAACTTGATGGGGAGTTGATTGAAAGGAACCAATTGAGTTGGAAGGCTTGAAAGAAAGATTGTAATTGGGTTTACTGTTGGATTGCCTTCTAGTCACTAACACCAATCCCTTTTAATTAAGTGGGTTGCAATTTGTGAACAGACGTAGCATTCCAACTTGTTTGACTTTCCCTTGCCTAGTAAAGGATAACAAAATAGAATAACTTTTAATTATCAATTAATCTTGAGAGTATTCCAACTGTAATAGGGATTCCAACTAATCAACTCTCAGTCAAGGCTTTTATTTACATTGTTCAAATTCATCAATTTAATTTCCTGTTATTCAACTTAAACCTTTTTGAAAACATCTGATTAATAAAATAGCACACCTTTCTGCAACTCGTTGGGAGACGACCTGGGATTCATACTCCCAGTATTTAAAATTTGAATTTCTGTGACATATTTCTAAATTGATAAGTGGATTTCCGGTGAGTTAAGAACTATACTTCCAACGTACACATTTTAATAATTTTTAATTCACCAATTTTTGCTGCATCAATTTTTGGCGCCATTGCCAGGGAGTTGCAACAGTGTGTTAATTTATTGATTGGTATTTATTTCTATTGCAATTTTTTCTTTTCTTTCTATCACTATGAACTGCACGTTTCTTTCGTTAAATGACGCATCCGCTTCCTGATCCAAGCTTGCCAGCATTTGACCCTGAAATTGAAAGAACTCTTTCGCATATAAGGCGAGTTAGGCGTAGGCGACTCCTCTTTGAGGACGAACCTGAACCGTCATTTAAGGAAGAAACAACCCCCTTTTCTACTGAAACAGTTCATTTACGTGCAGGTAACATGGCAGCACCCAGAAGAGTCACCATCCAGGAGGAAGGAGCCCCTGATTTTACGCTCCAACCATTCCAGGCGCACCACCCAGCAATAGCTGTAGATTTTGAAATAAAATCTTCACTACTCAACTTGATGCCCAAATTTCATGGCTTACCTGCTCAAGAGCCTATCAAGCATCTCAGGGATTTCCAGGCCGCTTGCTCTACTGTTAAGCGTGATGGAGCTGATGAAATCTCTATTCTATTAAACGCCTTCCCGTTTTCTCTGAAGGAAAGGCAAGAGAGTGGTACTACACTCAGCCCAGAGAAACTATTTCCAATTGGGATACACTTAGGAGCGAATTTCTGGATAAATTTTTTCCAGCTGAAATTGCTGATAAGCTAAGGAAGGACATGTCTATGATCGTCTAGGACGAATCTGAGACACTTTATGAATACTTGGAACGCTTCAATACACTTCGAAATGTGTGTTGTTCCGAGGGTTACCTGAAACTGTAGGTCGATCTCGGACGAGATCTTCTGTGATGGTCGGAGCCGACATGTCTGGCAGGTGTACAGCGGCCGGAGCTGGTATGTCCGACTTGTTGGACTTGGTGGTGGTGCTGATCCTTCGTCCCCGGAGGGTGGGGGTACCTGCAAGGGACTCCGATGCTTAAGTTAGCAAGGGTATTAAGCAGGTTTATGTAGAATCAGAGTATGAGTTATACCTGGGTGCTCCAGTGCATTTATAATGGTGAGATGTGGCCTCCTGTGGATAAAATAAGTTAGTTATCTTATCTTATCTTTAAGTGAGATCATCTTTAAGGGAATCGCCTTTATCTCTATGGGCTTGGGCTACCCTTGGATTTGGGACGTGTTCCTCTATTTGGGCCCTTTGTTTGGGCTTTTCTGTTACTTGGCCGAGCTCTTTGAGAAGAGGTCGGGTTGTCCTGACCTGAAGAGGTCGGTCGCTTTGTCTGTAGAACATCCCGGGTCGGACAGCTCGACCTAGGGTATGAACAGTGCCCCTGCTTGAGCTCGGTCTTCTTTTTTGAGGCCGAGTCCTTTACTTCGGTCCTTCTTTGGTGAAGCCGAACTCAAGCACTTTGTCGATTCCTTTGTATCAGCTTTGAATGCAGAATGTTTCCTCTAGAAGACGCGCGCTTTTTATACCGGCGCTTTTTTGGGAACGTGCGAGGGTTTAATGCTTTTAATTTTGAGCATTAATTGCCCTGTTTCCCTTAGGCTCTTTTACTTTGGATTTTGAAAAACCTGAAAACGGTTTCTCTTCTTTTGCTCTTTCGTAACTTCTTTTCTTAGTTCTCTCCACTCTCTGTTTTTTCATTTTCATTTCTGTTTTCCTTGTGTTGCGGCGTCATTTGGTGTTGGAGCTTGGGGTCTTTGTATTTCTTCCGGCGACATTGCTCTTGTTCGTATTCCCAGATTTCGTCTTCCTCCTTTGGTTTTTGTTGAAGCTCGCTGTCCTTTCCAAGTTGGTAATAGCTTTTCTCGTTTTCTTCGTGGCTTTGTCTTTAATTTTGGTGAAGTTCTGGTTTTTGCATGTTTTCAAAGTTTGGATCTTTTTGTGATCTTATATTTTCCTGTTGCCGTGATATGCTTTTCCTTTGAAGATTCTTGGAATTTTGAGGCTTTCTGAGTTTTTACTGTTGCTTCTGGTTGTTTTTTGGTACTAGCACGAAATCTATATCTGTTTCTCACCTTTGGAGATTGCTTCCTGTCTGATCTTTGAAAAAAGGTTGCTCTTTTAATGGTCTTGTGCTCGATGCTTGGGAGTGGTTTTTGCTTGGTAGGCTTGTAATGTTTTGTTGTGTTTTCTTTTGATGATATCGCTTTTTGTTTTGAATTCATTTTTGAGAAATGCTGGGATATGATCTGTAGAGTATTTCTGGAGACCTTGCTTTGTTGTTGCCTCCAAAGGATGCCCCAGGACTTTGGTTTGAGTCTTGGGATTTTCCTTTTCTTGCTTTTCATTACCTCAGAAGTATTGGTCGAGTTGTTTTCCCCTTTGTCCAAGATGTTTGTAGTAACCTCATTTTCTTTTCTTACTTGTAGGATTAGTTGGCCTCATGTCTTCTCGCAATAACATTGTAGAGATGTCTTCCAGAGTTCCCGAGGGGATGTCTGATTGGCTGGACTCCCTTGTTTTGTTGTGTGTTTCCGTTGTGGATGCTGAATTTTGCACAGAGCTGAGGAAGCGTCATAGGATTTGTGGTAACAATGCTTGCGAGGGGGATGACGAGCTTGTTGCTCCTGATTCTGATGAGAGGGTTTGCTTTCCGACTTCCATTGAGAGGGAGCGTCCCTTCTTCTATGCCTATGAATACTTTTTCAGCCAGTTGAATGTTACTTTTCCTTTTACTGCTTTTGAAACCGACCTGTTGTGGTCGTGTAATATTGCTCCATCCCAACTTCACCCCAATTCCTAGGGTTTTATTAAAACTTTTCAACTTCTCTACCGTGAACTAGATGTAACACCTTCCCAGACTCTGTTTCTTTACTTGTTTGTTTCTGCCAAACCTGGCGGTTCTTCAAAAAAGAAGGCTTCTTGAGTTTCTTTCCAGTCCGCCCAGGGCCATAAAGTGTTTGCGATGTATGATGAGTCCTTTAAGGACTTCAAGAACTACTTCTTTAGAGTTCAAGCTATTGAGGGGGCCCGCCCCTTTTTTTCTTGATGAGAATGACGAGCCTCCTTCCCTCTAGAGTGGCAGAAGGATGTAAGAGTGTCTCGCTATTCTTGGGAGATGCTTGATGATATCGAACGCGCTTTTGTAGTTGTTCTTGAGGATCTCTGGGGGAAACCTCCTCATCTTGATACAAAAAGATTTTTGACTAATCCGTCCTTGGTTCGGACTTCTTTGGGTATTTGTTTGTCTCTTTGTCTGACTTGTTTCTATGTTTGTTTCTTTTTCTTCTTCTTTTGTAACTCTTTGTCGTGGTTGTTTTTTGTGTTTGTAGAGATGTTAAAGAACAATGACTCTATGAAGGCTTTCAAAAGGGCAAAGAAGGCAACTGCTGCTCTGAACATCTCGGCCAAGGTGGCCAGCGAGGGATCTTCACAGGTCCCCATGAAGCCCCCTGTGCCGAGTTCCCTTGGGCCGAGGAAAGTAATTCCTACTCCCCAGTTTCATCAGGTCGATCCTCCTCAGACTTCTGCTGCTGCTTCTGGTGCCCCACCTTTGAAAAAGCAAAAAACATCCGAGCCTTTTAACTTGGATGCCCCAGACTTTGATGCCATTGAGTTTGTTGACCAGCAAATTGCCCCCTATGGTGGGCTTTCCATGGACGACGTGTCTCTTCTTCGGCATTTGGATTTTATCACTAAAAATAGTGTGAAGATGGCTCATATGGGTGCGGCTATATTTCGGACAGTTCAGGGGATTCCGATTCATGCCACAAAATCCTTTATGGAAGAGGCCAAGTCAGAATTTGATCGAATCAAGGGTCTGAAGGAGGAGTTGGAGGTGAAGTTGGCGTAGGTGGAGAAGGAGCTGGAGGGTGAGAAGGCCAGCTCTATTGCCCTTGCTGCTTCTTTGAAGCTGGCCGGAGACATGGCATTGATACATAAGGATAGCTATATCTCGGCTTATAGGGAATTGATGCGTCTTCGGGAGGATTTGGAAACAGCTCGGGTTAATTATGGTGAGCTTCAGGGTCACCTTGTGGGTAGCGTAACTGCTGCCTCCGAGAACCTGATGGAGCAGTTCCGGGTTGTTGCTCCTGATGCCGACTTGACTCTCATCAGCCTGGACAATGTCGTGAGAGATGGTAAGATTGTCCCTGATGACCAGGATGATGATGAGACTGATCCTCCCCCCATGCCTTCTCTTAAGGTGTCGACCTCCTCTGTTCCCCCTGTTACATCTGATCCGGAATGCCAGATTCTGAACCGGGAGGATGGGATCGTAAATGCTGTGCCACTTCAGACTCGTCCTCCTTCTCCCCATACTGATGCTGCCGGGAAAGCTCCCGATCTTTAGCTGATATTTTCTGGATATTTTGTGTAAATAGCCCGATTTATGGGCTTTTGAACTTTGTTTTGTTTGTTCTTCTTGACGCTTCTAGTTGTCTGCCTTGCAACTCTTTTTGAAAAACAAAAGTAGCTTCCGAGGTTGGTTTTGTGGTGACCTCTTGAAGCTTTATCGTATTATGCATGATATCTATTGAAATTTTGCTGTCTGGCCTCTTTAGGTTGTTTTCGTGCTTATCGTTTGTAGCTTGGATCCTTTCGAGGCCGTGCTTGTGGGGGGTTCAACTTGTTTCTCGGTTTCCTCGCACTTGTTTGTATTTTTAGCGCCTTATAACCGATTTCTTTATGTTGGTCCCCTTCAAAAGTTATTTTTGTGATCCCCTTTTCTGGGCCTTTACTCGGTCTCTTTCAGGGATTTATGTTGATAACTTTTTAATGGTAGGAGTCTGACTTGGTTATATCGGTCTCCTTTAAGTTATTTTTTGTAGTCCTCTTTCTTGGATCTTTGTCAGATCTCTTTCAGAGATTACTTGTATAACTTTTTTAGTGGTAGGAGTCCGACTTTGATTATGTCGGTCTCCTTTAAGTTATTTTTCATAGTCCTCTTTCTTGGATCTTTGTCAGATCTCTTTCAGGGATTACTTGTATAACTTTTTTAGTGGTAGGAGTCCGACTTTGGTTATGTCGGTCTCCTTTAAGTTATTTTTCGTAGTCCTCTTTCTTGCATCTTTGTCAGATCTCTTTCAGGGACTACTTGTATAACTTTTTTAGTGGTAGGAGTCTGACTTTGGTTATGTCGGTCTCCTTTAAGTTATTTTTTGTAGTCCTCTTTCTTGGATCTTTGTCAGATCTCTTTCAGGGACTACTTGTATAACTTTTTTAGTGGTAGGAGTCCGACTTTGGTTATGTCGGTCTCCTTTAAGTTATTTTTCGTAGTTCTCTTTCTTGGATCTTTGTCAGATCTCTTTCAGAGACTACTTGTATAACTTTTCTAGTGGTAGGAGTCCGACTTTGGTTATGTCGGTCTCCTTTAAGTTATTTTTCGTAGTCCTCTTTCTTGGACCTTTGTCAGATCTCTTTCAGGGACTACTTGTATAACTTTTTTGTTTTGGGCTGACTTTGTTATGTCAGGCCCTTCTAAGTTAAAGTAATCCTCTTTAATAGGGTTGGCCAGACCTCTTTCCAGGGTTTACTTATAACTTGGGTTGACTTGGTCCGACTTCTGAACGTCGGCCAGTCTTTAAGTTATTATATTAGCTATCCGAAAGACCTAGTCAGGTTCTTTTTTTGGATTGCTTTCGATAACTTCTTACATTATTCTGTGTTCATCTTTGCCGATTTGTAGAAAATGGTTGGCGTCTTTAGATCATCCTTTGGGTGAATCGCGTTTTCACCTTTCTCGGACAATTGTCTTTATCGTGGTCGCGTAGTGAATTTGTTTTTCACTTTCTGCTGACCTGTTGCTTTATAATCGGACGATGAATACTTCAGATTAATGCATCTTGGAATCTTGTAGAATATCTAAATAAACTTTATTCAAAGAAAAAATGCAAATATATACATGTGGGAATTTCCTTGTCCCTTTAAGTCGGGTATGATCTAGGTCTCGACATGGTGCCTCATTAAAAAACCTTTTCAGGAAAAAGAGCGCATCCATTTAGTGAGATCCTTTACCTTTTCTAACTGTAGTACCTTCTTAGGTTGTAGGCGTGCCATGATCGGGGAAGCTCTCAACCATCAAGCTCGGACAGTCTGTAGTAGCCTTTCCCCAGTACTTCAATGACTCGGTAGGGTCCTTTCCAGTTTGCTGCCAGCTTTCCTTCTCTGGGTCGAGTTGTTCCAATGTCATTTCTGATTAGGATGAGATCATTCTCTGCAAAACTTCTAGGCACTACCTTTTGATTATATCTGGAAGCCATTCGTCGCTTTAGAGCTTCTTCCCTGATCCGAGCTCTTTCTTGGATTTCGGGTAACAAGTCGAGCTCTTCTCTTTGAAGTTGGGAGTTTGCTCGTTCATTGTAGTGGACTACTCGGGGAGATCCTTCTTCGATTTCTATTGGAATCATTGCCTCCGCTCCGTATGCTAGTCGGAATGGTGATTCATTTCTAGTAGAATGGGGGGTTGTTCGATATGCCCATAGGACTTGTGGAAGTTCCTCGGCCCAAGCTCCCTTTGCTTCATGTAGCTTCCGCTTTAGTCCGGCCAATATGACTTTGTTGGCCGCTTCGGCTTGTCCATTGGCTTGGGGATGTTTGACGGAGGTGAACTGGTGTTTTATGTTCAAGTCGGCCACCAATTTTCTGAAGCCTGCCTCTGTAAATTGGGTACCGTTGTCCGTGGTGATGGAGTATGGTACCTCGAACCTCGTAATAATGTTCCTATATAGGAATTTTTGACTTCTTTGAGCGGTGGCGTTGGCTAGGGGTTCTGCCTCGATCCATTTTGTGAAATAGTCTACTCCTACTATGAGGAATTTTACTTGTCCCGATCCCTGTGGGAAGGGTCCGAGAAGGTCGAGTCCCCATTTCGCAAATAGCCAGGGTGAGGTCACGCTGATGAGCTTTTCTGGTGGGGCAATGTGAAAGTTGGCATGCTTCTAGCATGGTGGGCATGTCCTCACAAATTCTGTAGCCTCCTTTTGTAGCGTTGGCCAATAGAATCCCGCCTGGAGTATCTTTTTGGTGAGAGCTTGCACTCCGAGATGATTACCACAAATGCCGCTGTGCACTTCCTCCAAGACTTCCTTTGTGTTAAAAGTCGGTACGCATTTTAGTAAAGGTGTTGATATCCCTCTTTTGTATAGTGTGTTGTTTATCATAATGTAGTACTGTGCCTCCCTTTTCAGCCTCTTTGCCTCCTTTTCATCTGTAGGGAGTGCTTCTGTTTTGAGGTAGTTTATTATGGGGGTCATCCATCCTTGATCCCGACCTATTATGGCTAGGACATTTTCTTCTTCCGCTATTGACGGGTTCTGTAGTATCTCCTGGATGAGGCTTCTGTTGTTGCCCCCTGGTTTGGTGCTGGCTAATTTTGAAAGGGCATCAGCTCGGGCATTTTGCTCACGAGGTATGTGGTAGATCCTATATTCCCCGAGTTGGTTTTATCCAAATATTTTTTCATGGTCGGATCTTTGGCTTGGTAGCTTCCTGTTATTTGTGAGGTGATGACTTATGAGTCACTGTAGATGTTGAGTTTCCAAGCTCCAACCTCCTTAGCCAGCTTCAAACCAGCTAATAGTGCTTCGTATTCTGCCTGGTTATTTGAGGCCAGAAATTCGAATTTAAGGGAGAGCTCAAGTTGAGTTCCTTGGTTGCTTTCGATTATCACACCCGCACCTCTTCCTGTTTTATTCGAAGATCCGTCCACATATATGTTCCACTCTATAGGGATTTTCGGGGTGTCTGTGAATTCTGCAATGAAGTCGGCCAGGTGTTGTGATTTGATGGCTGTCCGCGCCTCGTATTGGAGGTCGAACTCAGACAACTCGATTGCCCATTGTAGAATTCTTCCTGCTAGATCTATTTTCTGCAATATCCCTTTTATGGGTTGGTTGGTCTGAACTTTAATGGTATGTGCTTGGAAATATGGGCGAAGCCACCGGGATGTGAGGATCAGAGCGTAGGCAAACTTTTCTATTTTCTGGTAGTTCAGCTCAGATCCCTGTAGCGCTTTGCTAATAAAGTAGACGGGTTTTTGCCCATGTTCGTCTTCTCTGACTAGTGCTGAGGCTATTGCCCGGCTCCCTACTGCGAGATATAATATGAGCGGTTCTCCTTCTCGTGGCCGAGATAGGATAGGTGGCCGTCCTAAGAACTCTTTGAAGTCTCGGAAGGCTTGCTCATATTCTGTCGTCCATTCGAACTGTTTTCCCTTTCTTAAAGTAGCATAGAAGGGAAGAGATCTTATCGCAACTCCTGCTAAGAATCGGGATAGAGCGGCCAACCTCCCGTTGAGTTGTTGTACTTCTTTGACACAGGTTGGGCTCTTCATGTTGAGTATGGCTTGACACTTGTCTGGATTTGCTTCAATCCCCCTTTGTGTGAGCATGAAGCCTAAGAATTTGCCTGCTTCTACTGCGAAGGTGCATTTTGCGGGATTGAGCCGCATGTTATGTTTCTTGATAGTGTAAAACACTTGAGTCAGGTCGGATAATAATGTATCTTCGCTTTGTGTCTTTATCAACATGTCGTCTACATAAACTTCCATGATTTTTCCGATGTGATCTGAGAAAACTTTATTCATTAGCCTTTGATAAGTAGCTCCTGCGTTTTTGAGACCGAAAGGCATCACGATGTAATAGTAGTTTGCTTTCGGTTTTAGGAACGAGGTCTTTTCTTGATCTGGTGGATACATGGGGATTTGGTTGTACCCTGAATATGCGTCCATGAACGAGAGATACTTATATCCTGATGAAGCATCTACTAGAGCGTCGATGCTTGGGAGTGGGTAAGGGTCTTTTGGGCAGGCTTTGTTGAGGTCGGTGTAGTCGGTGCACATTCGCCACTTCCTATTTGACTTTTTCACCAAGACGACGTTTGCTAGCCATAGTGGGTATTTAACTTCCCTTATGAACCCGGCCTCTAGTAGCGCCTGTACTTGTTCTTCTACAGCTTGAGCTCGTTCTGGTCCGAGTTTTCTTCGTCTTTGTTGTACCGGCCGGGATCCCGAGTAGACTGCCAATTTGTGGCTCATTAGTTCGGGATCAATGCCTGGCATGTCAGCAGCTTTCCATGCAAAGAGATCAACATTATCTCGTAGGAACCGTATTAGTGATTCCTTTGTGTCTCCTTTCAGGATCATTCCAATATTAGTTGTTTTATCCGAGGTGTCTCCGATCTGGACTTTTTCTACTTCTCCTTCGGGTCGTGGTCGGAATTCTTCTCGCCTCTGAACACCACCGAGCTCGATTGTGTGGAACTCTCCTCCTTCGCCTCAGAGGTTTAGACTTTCGTTATAACAGTGACGTGCCATCTTTTGATCTGCCTTTATTGTAGCTATCCCTTCCGCAGTTGGGAATTTCATACATAGATGTGGAGTTGAAACTATTGCGCCGAGTTGATTTAACGTTGTCCGACCTATTAAGGCATTGTAGGCTGAGCTTACGTCGACCACGATGTAGTCTATCTTGAGTGTTCTGGAATGGTTCCCCTTTCCGAAGGTTGTATGCAGCGATACGTATCCCAACGGTTGAACTGGGGCATCTCCTAGTCCAAACAGGCTGTTCGGGTACGCTCTTAGCTCTTTTTCTTCTAGGTCGAGTTTGTCCAAGGCAGTTTTGAATAAGATGTCGGCAGAGCTTCCCTAGTCAATTAGTGTACGGTGAAGGTTAGCGTTTGCCAGTATGATCGTAATGACCATGGGGTCGTCGTGTCCCGAGATGATTCCGGATGCGTCTTCCTTGGTAAACGTGATTGCTGGGATGTCTGGGGCTTCCTTTTTTCCTTCGACGTGGTACACCTCTTTGAGGTGTCGCTTGCAGGATGATTTGGAGATTCCTCCTCCAGCAAATCCACCGTGTATTACGTGAACGTGTCTTTCCGGTGTGCGAGGTGATCATTCAGATCATCCGACATCCTCATCCCTTCTTCTTTTTCTTGGTTCGTCATCCCGATTGGCCAAAAACCGATCTATCTTTCCTTCTCTTACTAGTTTTTCTATGACGTTTGTCAAGTCGAAGCATTCGTTGGTGGAATGCCCTCGAAGTCGGTGATATTCACAGTATTCATTTCGATTTCCTCCTCTTCTTTTGCCTTTAAGTGGCCGAGCTGGGGGGATTTTCTCTGTATGGCAGACTTCTTTGTAAACATCTACCAAGGATACCCTAAGAGGAGTATAGTTATGATATTTTTTGATTTTCTCTCCGGAGCGATCTTCCTTTTTCTTGGATTCTTTATCTCGGTAGGCAGAACCAAACCTTGAGGCTTCGCCAAGTCGAGAATTTTCCTCCATGTTGATGTATTTCTGCGCTCGTTCTTGTACTTCATCTAAGGATGTCGGGTATCTCTTTGATATAGATTGGCTAAATGGTCCTTCTCGCAGGCCATTTATGAGGCCCATAATGGCAGCTTCTGTTGGTAGACTTTGTATGTCCATGCATGTTTTGTTGAATCTTTCCATGTAGTTGCGAAGGCTCTCCCGATCTCCTTGCTTGATCCCTAGTAGGCTTGGTGCGTGTTTGGCTTTGTCCTTCTGTATGGAGAATCGGGCCAGGAACTTTTTGGCCAGGTCGTCAAAACTCGAGATGGATTTTGGAGGTAGGTTGTCAAACCATTTAATGGCTGTCTTGGTGAGAGTTGTTGGAAAGGCTTTGCAGCAAACTGCATCTGAGGTATCAGTGAGGTACATTCTACTTCTGAAGTTGCTGAGATAATGGTTGGGGTCCGAGGTGCCGTCATATAGAGTCATATCCGGAGGTTTGAAATCTTTTGGAATTTTGGTCTTCATAATTTCTCTGGTGAATGGATCTTGATCTTCCTGAGAGCTATCCTCTGTGAATGGTCGAGTAGCTTTAGTTTTGAGATCAGCTTCGAGTTTTATAAGCTTATCTTCTAATTCTCGGCGCCGCCTTATCTCCCGGCGTAGATCTTCTTCTTTTTCACGTCGATGTTGGGCTTCTTTCTCAAATTGCTCCAATCGATTTTGAAGTGCTTCTATTACTCTTGGATTTGATGAATTTTTATCTCCGTTGATTTCTGGAGTATCTTTGAGTATTGTGTCCGCGTTTTATGTGGCGTTCTGTCTTCCAAACCTGAATCGTGGTCGTTGTCATGGTCATCCGCCATGTTAATGGGATGACTTCCAGGTTCCCCAGCAACGGCGCCAATGTTCCGAGGGTTACCTGAAACTGTAGGTCGATCTCGGACGAGATCTTCTGTGTTGGTCGGAGCCGACATGTCCGGCAGGTGTACAGCGGCCGGAGCTGGTGTGTCCGACTTGTTGGACTTGGTGCTGGTGCTGATCCTTCGTCCCCGGAGGGTGGGGGGTACCTGCAAGGGACTCCGATGCTTAAGTTAGCAAGGGTATTAAGCAGGTTTATGTAGAATCAGAGTATGAGTTATACCTGGGTGCTCCAGTGCATTTATAATGGTGAGATGTGGCCTCCTGTGGATAAGATAAGTTAGTTATCTTATCTTATCTTTATCTTATCTTTAAGTGAGGTCATCTTTAAGGGAACCGCCTTTATCTCTATGGGCTTGGGCTGCCGTCGGATTTGGGACGTGTTCCTCTATTTGGGCCCTTTGTTTGGGCTTTTCTGTGACTTGGCCGAGCACTTTGAGAAGAGGTCGGATTGTCCTGACCTGAAGAGGTCGATCGCTTTGTCTGTAGAATATCCCGGGTCAGACAGCTCAACCTAGGGTATGAACACGTGTCCCTATCATATGATTGACAAGATAGTCTTACTCGGTTACTTTACACAGGGTCTGAGACCTCAAGATAGGACCACACTGGAAGGTGCTTCCAATGGTTCTATGAAAAAGCACAAGACTACGGACGAAGCATGGCAATTGATCAGAGACTTAGCCGACTCTACTAGGAATCATAGGCAGAGACAAGGTCGGTCAAGAGCTGTTGCGGAGGTATCCACTAATACAGAGACTACCGCTATAGCCCAGAATCTATGTGAAATTACTAACTTGCTGAAGCAGATGCAACTGAATCAACAACAACCTCAGCAAGTTCAGCCTTCTCCATCACAGCACAGCCAGCAGTTAGTCCCACAAAGAGTGTGCGACATCTGTGCAGATTATAGTCACTATACCGATGAGTGTCCGCAGCTCCAACCGGAAGACAATACTGTAGCAGCCACTCACAACTTTTATGACCGCCCCAATCAAGGTACAATCAAGGCGGCAACTATAACCAAGGATGGCAGGATAATTCCAACCAAGGCTGGAAAGACAATTCTAACCTGGGTTGGAGGGACAATTCCAACAGAAGAGGCAGAGATAACAATAGAAATCAGAGGTGGAATAACAATAACAACAGGCAGCAGAATCAACCTTACAGAGCACCTCATTTAAGACAACCTCAAGCCCCTCAGCAAACCTCTCAGACCAATAGCATATCTTCATCCCCTAATACTGACTTACTACAAGCCCTTGATCAGAGACATCAGGCTATGGAAGAAAGTATTAAAGCAACTCTGAATACCTTCGCTTCTACTTTACAAACTCTTGTCTCACAGATGGGATCAGTGCAAAATTCCAGTAACCAGTCCTCAAGCTCTGGTGGACTCCCCTCTCAACCATTCCCCAACCCAAAGGGTGGTATTAATGCCATCACCCTAAGGTCTGGAACCACACTGCAGGAGAGAAGTCAGGAGGAGCCAAGCCCACCAGAACACGCCTCAGCTGAAGAGGTTGTGGAATTAGAAGATGTTGAAGAGAAAGAGGGCATACAGGACATAGCTGAGAGAGAAGAAGCTCAATCATAGGAGAAAGCACCAAAAGGCACAAACACTGCAGAAAACACCACTCCCATTCCATTTCCACAACTTGCAAGGAAGCCCAGGAAGCAGTTGGAACCTGACCCCAAGATGGTAGAAATCTTCAAAAAAATTGAGGTAACTGTTCCCCTTTTTGATGTCATTCAACAAGTACCTAAATATGCAAAGTTTCTAAAAGATTTATGTATACATAAGGACAAAATTAATGAATTAGAAACTATTCCTTTAGGAAGTTCCATATCTGCTTTAATGGGAAGTTTACCTGAAAAATGTAGTGACCCAGGTCCTTGTATAGTTAATTGTACTATTGGTGGTGTAGTAATTTATGATTGCATGTGTGATTTGGGAGCATGTGTTAGTATTATGCCTTTATCTGTATATGATGTTTTAAGGCTCCCTCCCTTAAAAAGGTCGGCAGCTCGTTTTGTGTTGGCAGATAAAAGCATTATTACAGTAGCTGGAGTTGCTGAAGATGTTTTAGTAAATATTAAAGGGCTCACATTTCTCACTGATTTCTATATCTTGGAGATGCCCAATAATGACTCAGATAAGCCATCATCAATCCTACTTGGCAGACCATTCCTGAAGACATCAAGATTCAAATTAGATGCTTTTTCAAGAACATATTCTTTTGAAATAGATGGCCGAATAGTAATCTTCAATTTGAATGGAGTCACAAACAACCCTCCAGAAGATCATTCCATCTTCCAATGTGATGTCATAGATGAAGCTGTAGCTGAAATTCACCAGGAAGAGCTGGAAGAAAAGTACGCAGAACAAAGTCCAAGTGTGGGGACTCTATTAACTAACAATAAGGACACTTCTGAACTTTCACAAGCTCCAGACAATCCAGAGCCTGCCCATGACCAGAAGATTGAGTTGAAACCTCTCCCTCCACATTTCAAATACGCTTATCTTGAAGAATAGCAGAGGTTTCCAGTTATTATTGCACAGGATCTCACTCCTGAACAGGAAGAGCAGCTACTTAAAGTGCTGAGGAAGCACAAGAAAGCAATTGGGTGGAGTTTGGCAGACATCGTAGGCATCAACCCTCAAGTATGTGAGCACAGAATATTTTTAGAGGAAGGAGCAAGATCTATCTGCCAACCCCAGAGAAGACTAAATCCCACTATTTTGGAAGTTGTCAAAAAAGAAGTGACCAGACTATTGGAAGTAGGTATCATTTATCCCATTTCAGACAGTGAATGGGTTAGCCCAGTACAAGTGGTGCCCAAGAAGTCCGGAGTCACTACAGTGAAGAACGAGCATGGAGAGCTCATAACGACCAGAGTATAGAACGCTTGGAGAGTCTGCATTGATTACAGGAGTCTTAACCAAGCCACTCGCAAGGATCGCTACCCTCTTCCATTCATTGATCAAATGCTGGATCGCCTGGCAGGTAAATTACATTATTGCTTTTTAGAAGGTTACACAGGTTATTTCCAGATTCATATAGCTCCTGAGGATCAGGAAAAGACTACATTTACATGTCCTTTTGGGACTTATGCTTACAAGAGAATGCTCTTTGGCTTGTGCAATACACCAGCTACTTTTCAGAGGTGCATGATGAGTCTTTTTTTTTTTATCTCATTGAGGACTGTATGGAAGTATTTATGGATGATTTTAGCGTTTATGGTGATTCTTTTAGCCTTTGCTTAGATGGATTATCTAGAGTATTAGATAGATGTGTCAATACAAACCTTGTATTAAATTTTGAAAAATGTCATTTTATGGTTAAGCAAGGGATTGTATTAGGACATGTTGTATCTAATACTGGTATTTCTGTAGACCCAGCAAAGGTGAATGTTATTTCTAGTTTACCTTACCCCTCCTCTGTGAGGGAAGTCCGTTCGTTCCTTGGCCATGCTGGTTTTTACAGGAGATTTATTAAAGACTTCAGTAAGGTAGCACTTCCCTTATCCAGATTGCTGCAGAAGGATATTGAGTTCGAGTTCAGTGAGAATTGTAAGCAAGCGTTCGATAAGCTGAAGACCAACCTGACTCAATCTCCCATTGTGAGAGGACCAAACTGGAGCCAGCCATTTGAAATCATGTGCGATGCTTCCAACCATGCAGTAGGAGCATTGATGAGCGGATAATTTATACGCTTTTTGGCATTGTTTTTAGGTAGTTTTTAGCAAGTTCAAGCTACTTTTAGGGATGTTTTCATTAGTTTTTATGTTAAATTCACATTTCTAGACTTTACTATGAGTTTGTGTATTTTTCTGTAATTTCAGGTAATTTCTGGCTGAAATTGAGGGACTTGAGCAAAACTCTGAAAAAGGCTGACAAAAGGACTGCTGATGCTGTTGGAATCTGACCTCCTTGCACTCGAAATTTATTTTCTGGAGCTACAGAACTCCAATTGGGGCGCTCTCAACGGAGTTGGAAATTAGACATCCAGAGCTTTCCAGAAATATATAATAGTCCATACTTTATTCGGAAATTGACGACGTAAATTGGCGTTGAACGCCAAGTACATGCTGCTGTCTGGAGTTAAACGCCAGAAACACGTCATGATCCGGAGTTGAACGCCCAAAACACGTTATAACTTGGCGTTCAACTCCAAGAAAAGCCTCAGCTCGTGGATAGATCAAGCTCAGCCCAAGCATACACCAAGTGGGCCCCGGAAGTGGATTTATGCATCAATTACTTACTCATGTAAACCCTAGTAGCTAGTCTAGTATAAATAGGATAAGTTACTATTGTATTAGACGTCTTATCTTTTGACAGTTTAGTCTTTTGACTATCTAGTCTCTTGACCATTCGGTCTTGTGACCACATGGGGGCTGGCCATTCGGCCATGCCTGAACCTTTCACTTATGTATTTTCAACGGTAGAGTTTCTGCACACCATAGATTAAGGGTGTGGAGCTCTGCTGTACCTCAAGTTTCAATATAATTACTATTACTTTCTATTCAATTCTCTTTTATTCTTATTCCAAGATATACGTTGCATAACACTTTGATGAATGTGATGATCCGTGACACTCATCATCATTCTCACCTATGAACGCGCGTGATTGACAACCACTTCCGTTCTACCTTAGGCCGGGCGAATATCTCTTAGATTCCCCAACAGAATCTTCGTGGTATAAGCTAGATAGATGGCGGCATTCATGGGGATCCGGAAAGTCTAACCTTGTCTGTGGTATTCCGAGTAGGATTCCAGTATTGAATGACTGTGACGAGCTTCAAACTCCTGAAGGCTGGGCGTGATGACAAACGCAAAAGAATCAAGGGATTCTACTCCAACCTGATTGAAAACCGACAGATGATTAGCCGTGCTGTGACAGAGCATTTGGACCATTTTCACTGAGAGGATGGGATGTAGCTATCAACAAGGGTGATGCCTCCAGACGATTAGCCGTGTAGTGACAGCGCATAGGACCATTTTCCCGAGAGGATTAAAAGTAGCCATTGATAATGGTGATGCCCTACATATAGCTTGCCATGGAAAGGAGTAAGAAGGATTGGATGAAAGCAATAAGAAAGTAGAGATTCGAAAGGATTTTAGCATCTCCACACGCCTATCTGAAATTCCCACTATTGATTTACATAAGTATTTCTATCCCTTTTTATTTTCTGTTTATTATTAATTTTCAAAACCCATAACCATTTAATCTGCCTAATTGAGATTTACAAGGTGACCATAACTTGCTTCATACCAACAATCTCTGTGGGATCGACCCTTACTCACGTAAGGTATTACTTGGATGACCCAGTACACTTGCTGGTTAAGTTGAACGGAGTTGTGATCACACGTGCCAATTTTAAATTCCATACAAATACAAGGAGTACAACTTTAAGGATCACAATTTCGTCCACCAAGTTTTTGGCGCCGTTGCCGGGGATTGTTCGAGTTTGGACAACTGACGGTTCATCTTGTTGCTCAGATTAGGTAATTTTCTTTTCAAAAAACTTTTTCAAAATTTTTCTTTTCTTTTTCGTTTTTCCAAAAATATTTTCGAAAAAAAATCAATAAAAATCCAAAAAAATCATAAAATCATAAAAATAAAAAATATTTTGTGTTTCTTGTTTGAGTCTTGAGTCAATTTTTAAGTTTGGTGTCAATTGCATGCTTTAAAAAATTTTTTGCATTTTTTTCGAAAATTCCATGCATTCATAGTGTTCTTCATGATCTTCAAGTTGTTCTTGGTAAGTCTTCTTGTTTGATCTTGATGTTTTCTTGTTTTGTGTTGTTTGTTGTTTTTCATATGCATTTTTCGTTTGTTAGAGTCCATGCATTAAAGATTTCTAAGTTTGGTGTCTTGCATGTTTTCTTTGCATCAAAAATTTTTCAAAATTATGTTCTTGATGTTCATCATGATCTTCAAAGTGTTCTTGGTGTTCATCTTGACATTCATAGTGTTCTTGCATGCATCATGTGTTTTGATCCAAAATTTTCATGTTTTGGGTCATTTTTATGTTTTTCTATCTTATCTTTAAAAATTCAAAAAAATCAAAAAAATATCTTTTCCTTATTTCCCTCCAAATTTTCGAAATTTTGGGTTGACTTGGTCAAAAATTTTTAAAAATTAGTTGTTTCTTACAAGTCAAGTCAAAATTTCAATTTTAAAAATCTTATCTTTTCAAAATCTTTTTCAAAAATTATATCTTTTTCATTTTTTTCTATTTCTCGAAAATTTCAAAATTCTTTTTCAAAATATTTTCAAAATCTTTTTCTTATCTTTATATCATATTTTCGAAAATTAGCTAACAATTAATGTGATTGATTCAAAAATTTGAAGTTTGTTACTTTCTTGTTAAGAAAGGTTCAATCTTTAAGTTCTAGAATCTTATCTTTTAGTTTCTTGTTAGTAATTAATTTTAATTTAAAAATTAAATCTTTTTCAAACATATCTTATCTTATCTTTTATATCTTATCTTTTTCAAAATTTTATCTTTTTCAAAATTTGATTTTAAAATATCTTACTAACTTCTTATCTTCTTATCTTTTTAAAATTTGATTTTAATATCTTTTTCAGCTAACTATTTGACTTTTTGTTTGTTTCTTATCTTTTTCAAAACCACCTAACTACTTTTCCCTCTCTAATTTTCGAAAATATCTCACCTCTTTTTCAAAAAAATTCTTTTTGTTCTAAATTTTAATTTTAATTATATCTTATTTTTAATTTTCGAAAATCACTAACCACTTTTTCAAAATTATTTTCGAATTCTCCCTCTCTTTTCTTATTCTAGTTAATTATTTATTTACTAACACTTCTCTTCACCTCTCTTCATCTAAAAATCCGAACCCATTCTTCTTCACTCTTCTCCCCTTTCTTCTTCTACTAACATAAAGGAATCTCTATACTGTGACATAGAGGATTCCTCTTCTTTTCTTGTTTTCTTCTCTTTCATATGAGCAGGAACAAGGAAAAAGGCACTCTTGTTGAAATTGATCCTGAACCTGAAAGGACTCTGAAGAGAAAATTAAGAGAAGCTAAGTTACAACAATCTAAAGGTAACCTTTCAGAAATTTTCGAACAAGAGAAGGAGATGGCAGTCGAAAACAATAATAATGCAAGGAGAATGCTTGGTGACTTCACAAAGCCAACGTCCAAATTTGATGGAAGAAGCATCTCCATTCCTGCCATTGGAGCCAACAACTTTGAGCTGAAACCTTAGCTAGTTGCCTTAATACAACAAAACTGCAAGTTTTATGGACTTCCATCTGAAGATCCTTATCAGTTTTTAATTGAGTTCTTGCAGATCTGTGAGACTGTAAAGACGAATGGAGTTGATCCTAAAGTCTACAGACTCATGCTTTTCCCTTTTGCTGTAAGAGACAGAGCTAGAATATGGTTGGATTCACAACCCAAGGATAGCTTGGACTCCTGGGATAAGCTGGTCACTGCCTTCTTGGATAAATTCTTTCCTTCTCAAAAGCTGAGCAAGCTGAGAGTGGATGCTCAAACCTTCAAACAAAAAGATGGTGAATCCCTCTATGAAGCTTGGGAAAGATACAAGCAGCTGACCAAAAGATGTCCATCTGACATGTTTTCAGAATGGACCATATTAGATATATTCTATTATGGTCTATCTGAATTTTCAAAAATGTCATTGGACCATTCTGCAGGTGGATCTATTCACCTAAAGAAAACGCCTGAAGAGGCTCAAGAACTCATTGACATGGTTGCAAATAACCAATTCATGTACACTTCTGAGAGGAATTCCGTGAATAATGGGATACCTCAGAAGAAAGGAGTTCTTGAAATTGATGCTCTGAATGCCATATTGGCTCAGAACAAAGTGTTGACTCAGCAAGTCAACATGATCTCTCAAAGTCTGAATGGATGGCAAAACGCATCCAACAGTACTAAAGAGGCAGCTTCTGAAGAAGCTTATGATCCTGAGAACCCTGCAATGGCAGAGGTTAATTACATGGGTGAACCTTATGGAAACACCTATAATTCATCATGGAGAAATCATCCAAATTTCTCATGGAAGGATCAACAAAAGCCTCAACAAGGCTTTAACAATGGTGGACGCAATAGGCTGAGCAATAGCAAGCCTTTTCCATCATCTTCTCAACAACAGACAGAGAATTCTGAACAAAACACTTCTAATTTAGCCAATCTAGTCTCTGATCTGTCAAAGGCCACTTTCAGTTTCATGAGTGAAACAAGATCCTCCATTAGAAATCTGGAGGCACAAGTGGGCCAGCTGAGTAAGAAAGTCATTGAAACTCCTCCCAGTATTCTCCCAAGCAATACAGAAGAGAATCCAAAAGGAGAGTGCAAGGCCATTGATATAATCAATATGGCCGAATGCACAAGGGAGGAGGAGGACGAAAATCCTAGTGAGGAAGACCTCCTGGGACGTCCCTCAAGCAAGAAGGAGTTTCCTATTAAGGATCCAAAGGAATCTGAGGCTCATATAGAGACCATAGAGATTCCATTAAATCTCCTTCTGCCATTCATGAGCTCTGAAGACTATTCTTCCTCTGAAGAGGATGAAGATGTGACTGGAGAGCAAGTTGCTCAATATTTAGGAGCTATCATGAAGCTGAATGCCAAGTTGTTTGGTAATGAGACTTGGGAAAGTGAACCTCCCTTGCTCATTAGTGAACTGGATACCTGGATTCAGCAAATTTTACCTCAAAAGAAACAAGATCCTGGCAAGTTTTTGATACTTTGTACCATAGGCACCATGACCTTTGCAAAAGCTCTGTGTGATCTGGGGTCAGGGATAAATCTTATGCCACTCTCTGTAATGGAGAAGTTGGGGATCATTGAGGTACAACCTGCCTTGTTCTCATTACAATTGGCAGACAAGTCATTGAGACAAGCTTATGGAATAGTGGAGGACGTGTTAGTAAAGGTTGAAGGCCTTTACATCCCTGCTGATTTCATAATCTTAGACACTAGGAAGGAAGAGGATGAATGCATCATCCTTGGAAGACCTTTCCTAGCCACAGTAGGAGCTGTGATAGATGTCAACAAAGGTGAATTAGTCCTTCAATTGAATGAGGACTACCTTGTGTTTAAGGCCCATGGCCATCCCTCTGTGACAAAAGAGAGTAAGCATGAAGAGCTTCTCTCAATTCAGAGTCAAGAAGAGCCCCCATAGTCAAACTCTAAGTTTGGTGTTGGGAGGCCACAACCAAACTCTAAGTTTGGTGTTAAGACCCCATATCCAAACTCTAAGTTTGGTGTTGGGACTATACAACATTGACCTAATCACCTTTGTGGCTCCATGAGAGCCACTGTCAAGCTATTGACATTAAAGAAGCGCTTGTTGGGAGGCAACCCAATTTTATTTATCTAATTTTTATTTTATTTTATTTTATTGTTATTTTGTGTTTTATTAGGTACATGATCATGTGGAGTCACAAAAAAAATATAAAAATTAAAAAGAGAATCCAAAACAACAGAAGAAAAATCACACCCTGGAGGAAGCACAGGCTGGCGTTCAATGCCAGTAAGGAGCATCTGGCTGGCGTTCAACGCCAGAACAAAGCATCATGATTGAAGAGGAAGTGGAAGTTCATGAGGTCATCTCCAATGAATTCTACAAAATAGCCGAAAAGCCTTCCACCATGGCAAGGCTAGCTTTTCCTCACCTTATTTGCCATCTATGTTACTCAGCAAGAGTTATCATAGAAGGAGACATCTCCATTGAAGAGTATAAGCCCATCACCAAGAAGAGGATGGAGCAAGCAAGAGAGACCTTCCACGATTCTCAAGAGATGCATGAGGAAGCTCATCATCAAGAAATCCCTGAGATGCCTCAAGGGATGCACTTTCCTCCCAACAACTATTGGGAACAACTCAACACGTCCTTAGAAGATTTGAGCCACAATGTGGAACAATTAAGGGTGGAACATCATGAGCACTCCATCATTCTCCAAGAAATAAGAGAAGATCAAAGAGCAATGAGGGAGGAGCAACAAAGGCAAGGAAGGGACATAGAAGAGCTTAAGGACATTGTTGCTTCTTCAAGAAGAAGACGCCACTAAGGTGGATTCATTCCTTGTTCTTATTTCTTTCTGTTTTTCGGTTTTTATGTTGTATGTTTATCTATGTTTTGTGTCTCTACTTCATGATCATTAGTAGTTAGTAAATATGCCTTAAAGCTATGAATAAATTCCATTAATCCTTCACCTCTCTTAAATGAAATATGTTTTAATTCAAAAGAACAAGAAGTACATGAATTTCGAACTTATCCTTGAATTTAATTTAATTATATTGATGTGGTGACAATACTTTTTGTTTTCTGAATGAATGCTTGAACAGTGCATATTTTTTATCTTGCTGTTTATGAATGTTAAAATTGTTGGCTCTTGAAAGAATGATGAACAAAGAGAAATGTTATTGATGATCTGAAAAATCATAAAATTGATTCTTGAAGCAAGAAAAAGCAGTGAAAAAAAATGGCGAAAAAAAAAAAGAAAAAGCAAGCAGAAAAAGCCAATAGCCCTTAAAACCAAAAGGCAAGGGTAAAAAGGATCCAAAGCAAAAGAGTGTGCTTAAGAGCTCTGGACACCACTAACTGGGGACTCTTGCAAAGCTGAGTCACAATCTGAAAAGGTTCACCTAGTTATGTGTCTGTGGCATTTATGTATCCGGTGGTAATACTGGAAAACAAAGTGCTTAGGGCCACGGCCAAGACTCATAAGTAGCAGTGTTCAAGAATCAACATGCTTAACTAGGAAAGTCAATAACACTATCCGAAATTCTAAGTTCCTAGAGAAGCCAATCATTCTAAACTTCAAAGGAAAAAGTGAGATGCCAAAACTGTTCAGAAGCAAAAAGCTAAAAGTCCCGCTCATCTAATCAGAATTAATATTTAGTGATATTTTGGAATTTATAGTATATTCTCTTCTTTTTATCCTATTTGATTTTCAGTTGCTTGGGGACAAGCAACAATTTAAGTTTGGTGTTGTGATGAGCGGATAATTTATACGCTTTTTGGCATTGTTTTTAGGTAGTTTTTAGTAAGTTCAAGCTACTTTTAGGGATGTTTTCATTAGTTTTTATGTTAAATTCACATTTCTGGACTTTACTATGAGTTTGTGTGTTTTTCTGTAATTTTAGGTAATTTCTGGCTGAAATTGAGGGACTTGAGCAAAACTCTGAAAAAGGCTGACAAAAGGACTGCTGATGCTATTGGAATCTGACCTCTATGCACTTGAAATGGATTTTCTGGAGCTACAGAACTCCAATTGGGGCGCTCTCAACGGCGTTGGAAATTAGACATCCAGAGCTTTCCAGCAATATATAATAGTCTATACTTTATTCGGAAATTGACGACGTAAATTGGCGTTGAACGCCAAGTATATGCTGCTGTCTGGAGTTAAACGCCAGAAACACGTCATGATCCGGAGTTGAACGCCCAAAACACGTTATAACTTGGCGTTCAACTCCAAGAAAAGCCTCAGCTCGTGGATAGATCAAGCTCAGCCCAAGCATACACCAAGTGGGCCCCGGAAGTGGATTTATGCATCAATTACTTACTCATGTAAACCCTAGTAGCTAGTCTAGTATAAATAGGATAAGTTACTATTGTATTAGACGTCTTATCTTTTGACAGTTTAGTCTTTTGACTATCTAGTCTCTTGACCATTCGGTCTTGTGACCACATGGGGGCTGGCCATTCGGCCATGCCTGAACCTTTCACTTATGTATTTTCAACGGTGGAGTTTCTGCATACCATAGATTAAGGGTGTGGAGCTCTGCTGTACCTCAAGTTTCAATACAATTACTATTACTTTCTATTCAATTCTCTTTTATTCTTATTCCAAGATATACGTTGCATAACACTTTGATGAATGTGATGATCTGTGACACTCATCATCATTCTCACCTATGAACGCGTGTGATTGACAACCACTTCCGTTCTACCTTAGGCCGGGCGCATATCTCTTAGATTCCCCAACAAAATCTTCGTGGTATAAGCTAGATAGATGGCGGCATTCATGGGGATCCGGAAAGTCTAACCTTGTCTATGGTATTCCGAGTAGGATCCCGGGAATCCGGAAAGTCTAACCTTGTCTGTGGTATTCCGAGTAGAATTCCGGTATTGAATGACTATGACGAGCTTCAAACTCCTGAAGGCTGGGCGTGATGACAAACGCAAAAGAATCAAGGGATTCTACTCCAACCTGATTGAGAACCGACAGATGATTAGCTGTACTGTGACAGAGCATTTGGACCATTTTCACTGAGAGGATGGGATGTAGCTATCAACAAGGGTGATGCCTCCAGACGATTAGCCGTGCAGTGACAGTGCATAGGACCATTTTCCCGAGAGGATTAAAAGTAGCCATTGATGATGGTGATGCCCTACATGCAACTTGCCATGGAAAGGAGTAAGAAGGATTGGATGAAAGCAATAAGAAAGTAGAGATTCGAAAGGATTCTAGCATCTCCACACGCCTATCTGAAATTCCCACTATTGATTTACATAAGTATTTCTATCCCTTTTTATTTTCTGTTTATTATTAATTTTTGAAACCCATAACCATTTAATCTGCCTAACTGAGATTTACAAGGTGACCATAGCTTGCTTCATACCAACAATCTCTATGGGATCAACCCTTGCTCACGTAAGGTATTACTTGGATGACCCAGTACACTTGCTGGTTAAGTTGAACGGAGTTGTGATCACATGTGCCAATTTTAAATTCCATACAAGTACAAGGAGTACAACTTTAAGGATCACAATTTCGTCCACCAAGCATCGCTGGCTCAGCGTGAAGGTAAGGATCCTTTTGTTATTGCTTATGCGTCTAAAACTTTAGACGCTGCCTAGTCCAATTATACTACTACTGAGAAAGAGCTTCTTGCTATTGTTTTTGCTCTGGATAAATTCCGAGCTTATCTACTTGGTACTAGAGTAGTAGTGTATTCGGACCATGCAGCTTTGAAGTATCTATTATCTAAAAAGGAGTCCAAACCAAGGCTCATACGTTGGATATTGCTTTTACAAGAATTTGATTTAGAAATAAAGGATAGGATTGGTAATCAGAATCTAGTGGCAGACCACTTGAGTCACCTTGAGCACATTAAGGATGATTCTACTCCTATAGATGATAATTTTCCATTTGATAACCTGCAATCAGTATCTGAGGTAGCACCTTGGTACGCACCTGTAGCTAATTATCTAGTTAGCCGCACATTTCCTCCACATTTTTCTAAGCATTAAAGGGACAAGCTGAAAAGCGAGTCTAAATATTATATATGGGATGACTCATATTTGTGGAGATGTGGTGCTGATCAGGTAATTAGACGTTGTGTACCTCAATCAGAATTCCAGTCCATTTTGGAGGCCTGTCACTCATCTGAGAGTGGAGGACATTTTGGCCCTCAACGAACAGCTAGAAAAATCTTAGACTGTGGATTCTAGTGGCCTACTCTTTTTAGAGACGCTACTGAGTTTTGTAGATCTTGTCTTCCATGCCAAAAATTTGATAATATATCCAAGAGGGATGAGATGCCTCAACAATTTATGCTTTTTTGTGAAATTTTTGATGTTTGGGGCATTGACTTCATTGTTCCGTTCCCGAATTCTAATAGTGGGTGGAAGCAATTCCCACCCGCACTGATGATGCTAACACTGTTGTTTCCTTTGTGAGAAACCATATTATTTGCCGCTTTGGATCACCACGAGCAATCGTGAGCGATCAAGGCACCCATTTCTGTAACAGGAAACTAACAGGATTGATGAAGAAGCATGGGATAATTCATAAGGTTGCAACAACATACCATCCTCAGACCAATGGGCAAGCCAAGGTGTCAAACAGAGAGATAAAGTGTATCTTGCAGAAGATAGTCAAACCTCATAGAAAAGACTGGAGCACCAGGCTGCAAGATGCACTATGGGCATACAAGACAGCATACAAAACACCCATTGGAATGAGCCCTTTCCGCTTAGTTTATGGAAAAGCTTGTCATCTCCCAGTTGAAGTAGAGCACAGAGTCTTTTGGGAAGTCAAGGAATGCAACATGGGAATTGAGAAAGCTGGAGCTGAAAGGAAGTTGCAACTGCAAGAACTGGAGAGCCTTCGCCTAGAAGCTTATGAGAACTCAAGAATATACAAGGAAAAGATGAAGGCTGTACATGATCAGCACATTAGGAGGAAAGAGTTCCAACCTGGGATTTAGTCCTCCTCTACAAATCTCGACTAAGACTCATGCCAGGCAAGTTGAGATCGAGATGGGAAGGTCCATACAGAGTAGAGAAGGCCGAACCATACGGAGTTTATCACCTAAGCCACCCTTCACACTCTGAACTTATTAAAGTTAATGGACAACGTCTGAAGCTGTACCATGGAGAGAAGCTGCAGAAAAATAAGGAGCTTGAGATCTTCCTCTTGGAAGATCCCCACAGGCCAGAAGATTGAGCTACTGGAGCGTCCAACTTACGGACATTAAAGCAAAGTGTTAGGTGGGAGACAACCCACCATGGTATGATCGTTCTTTTCTTTCTATCTCTAGTTTTTCCTAGTTAATAACTCTTCTCTTTATTAGCGCCTTCATGCATCTGCATTGACATTTTATTTTAAAAAAAAAAGAGAGCTGCGCGACGCGATCGCATCAGCGACGCGCCCGCGTCGCAGGAAGAGGTGAGAAAATAAAAAGCGTACAGAGAGTCACGCCGGAGCGTGGCTGGAGGCGTGCCAATGGCACAAATCATCCCACGCGACCGCGTCACTAACGCGTCCGCGTCTCATGGGATTCCTGGCCTTCCACGCGATCGCATGCCCCACGCGGCCGCGTGCCCTGGATTTCGACGTAAAAGGGTGCACAACCAATTATTGTGCTGGAGTGGTGCTAGATTGGTGCTGAACGCACAATTCTACCCACGTGGCCGCGTGACCCACGCGACCGCGTCACATTCCTCTAAAAGCCCACTCACGCGATCGCATGCCCCACGCTATCGTGTCACCCCAATTTTGGCAAATTTATCAATTTGAATAGAGAGTTGTGCAGCCGCGAGGCTGTACTCGCGCCAGAAGCACAATATGGGTCACGCGACCGCGTGACTGACGCGACCGCGTCACCTACCTTACAGCGCAATCACGCGATCGCGTGCTCCACGCGGCCGTGTCGCTTGCGCCGCACAGCTCTACCAAAACTGCCAAATTATCTTATCTTTCTCTCCCCCAAATCCTAATTTTTCTTTTCCCTCCTTATTTCTCCCTTCTCCCTTCTATCCCACCCTTCACTCTCTCTTTCTCTCACCTCCATTAACAATGTTTTTTTTCTTCCCCCCTTCTTCCCTTTTTATCATTCTTCTTATTTTAGATGTTCTTTTCTTTTCTTTTCTTTTCTTTTCTTTTTCTTTTCTTTATCATTATTTTTGTTCTTCTTATTTCCTTTTTACATGGTGCTAGCATATTTATTTGAGCCATCATTCCTCATTATTTGCTTGTGGATTATTGTAATTTGTTTGGCACTTATATCTTATTCTCACAAAAGGATTGCTTGCATGTTTACTTTAATACTTTCTATGCCTTATTTACCATGCATGCTATGTGTTTGTGAAAAGGCCCATATGGCATCATGCACTTTTCTACATTATCCTATTCTACTACTCCATGCATGCTTTTCACAAAATTTCTTTACTATTTTATTAATCCAATTTAATTGCCAATACAAATTGTTAATTTGTTACGAAGTGATGCTTGATCTATGCTACTCATGCCCTTGCCGGCATGCCAATAATCATCTTGCATCTACTTCCCTTTTTATGCACCTATCCTATTTCCTTTCTTGATCTTTTCACATGTTGTCTAGACCATGTGTTTATTTCATTCATCTTCACCGTGCACTGTTTATTACCCACTCCATCTCCTTCCTTGCTTTGTTTCTTTGGATCTAACTTACTTTCTCTTCCCTTTTTTAGAATGGCCACCAAGAAAGGCAAAGAGAAGGCTACCGCTAAACCCAAAGCAAGGAAAGGAGCGAAGAGAGCATTAGTGGCAGAACCTTCTTCAACTGCAGTCAAGCTCTCAACAAAGTGAATTAAAAGGATTATCAAAGTAGATGAAAAGGAATGAGCCTTCCCAGCCAAGGACACTGCACGATTCCCAAATCACTACTGTGAGCAGATGTTTCCTATTCTGGCAGCTCGAAATTACAACAACGAACACCTTCTTATCCTTTCGCCTCATATCGCTGAATTTGTTGAGCCACAAGTTGCACATAGACATTGGGGATTTTTACTGAGACAGCCACGACAGGTTAATCTTTCTTGGGTTGTTGAGTTCTACTCCAACTTCCACCTGCCGTCTCTGCAGCCCATCTATTTATGCCAGAAGCAAGTCCCCATTACAGAAGAAGCCAAACAGCAAGCCTTAGATCTCCCACCTGCTCCAGAAGGATTGGACGCTTTTCAGAAAGCCGCAACCAAGCGCCAGGCATACACTTTTGACTGGGACGTTGTTCTCAGAATTATTGCTCGCCCTGGCAGCAAATGGATCTTCAGATACCATCGTTCCCGTCCTAAAGGAATCTCGGCTTCCGCTCTTACCTTAGAGGCTCACGTATGGGCACAGATCATGTCCCATTACGTCTTCCCGAGTACTCATGAGTCCTCCTTCACCGCAGACATGGCCGTTCTACTATAGTGTATCCTCACAGACCAGCCTCTCAATTTACTGCGACATATCCAGAATGTTATGGAACATGTGCAGATCGCGGGCAACCTACCTTTTCCCGCATTGGTCTCTGATCTCATCTCAGCAGCTGGAGTATCCTACAGAGCTGGGGACACCAAAGCCATTCTCCCACGGGATGATCAATATGTTCCTCACGGGAAATATCTCAAGCCACAAATTGCCACAACCAGCCAGTCCACAGATGATGCTGCAGCTCCTCCACCATCTACCAGTCAACTGCTACATCAGATACTGCAGCGGTTGGACCAACAAGAAAAGAAAGCAAAGCTCCGTGAGCGCCACAACCAACGCCGATTCAAACACCTCAGGGAGCTGCTTCGAGGAGATTGCAGAGACTCAGACACCCCGGACTCCACATCCTTCACCAGCACAGGGAGCCATGACGGCCCCGACTGTGGAGACACTACCACCAGCCCACCATTGTTCTTGACAGATGGCACCGAGGATGGTGCAAAGCCTTAAGTGTGGGGAGGTCGGTCAGTACCTGACTTCTGGAGGTAAATTCTCTTCCCTAGCACCAATAAATTAGGATATTTTAGTTAGATTTTCTTTTTCTTAGAATAGGTTAGTTTCATGCATGTTCTACTTGATTGAAAAGACAATAAGTTTCTTCTAAAAAAAATATCTTTAGAACAAAATTTCACTAATTCTGATCCTAATTTTTAGGATAAATCTGCTTGAAGTTATATTTGGAACATGATTTTTTAGCTAAGGAACACACAACCTGTGAAAATTTGAGCCTTTATGCATGGTTACATTATTTAACCATAATTATTTTATTCCTGTGTGTTTACTTCTCTATGATTGTAATCTATATTTTGTCTCATCCTATATGTCCAATAGTTATTATGTTTATATGTTTGCATGTGATTGAGGCCATTATTTGTTTAAACTCACTTATCCAAATTAAGCCTACCCTTTTTAATTACCTTTGTTAACCACTTTGAGCCTTAAAATCCCATTTGTTCTATATTTTACCACATTACTAGCCTTAAGCGAAAAAACAATTGTATATCCCAAATTGAATCTTTGGTTAGCTTAAGATAGAATTGTGTATGCTAGTTAAGTATGGGAATTTGTGGGAACAAAAATTATTAAGGGAATGTATCATGATAATATAATGGGAATTTGGGTACCTACTCATGTGAAGCTATAAGAATTACAAATCTATGTGCATTGATAAGCTATGCTTAATGAATAAGGGGACAAAATTACCCCAATGTTAAATTAAAAATTCAAATATCAATGCACACATATATAAAAAAAATGATACATGAGTATGGAAGGTAAAAGGGAATTTTGGGTAGCTAGGTATGAATTCTAAAGTTATATAAAATATATAGGTTGGGTTAA
Organism: Arachis stenosperma; assembly: GCF_014773155.1. Lineage (NCBI taxonomy): Eukaryota > Viridiplantae > Streptophyta > Magnoliopsida > Fabales > Fabaceae > Arachis > Arachis stenosperma. The sequence continues at coordinate 53,991,526 of NC_080380.1, forward strand.
AGCTGGGTTAATTAAAGATTCAATTTATAAGCTCACTTAACAATATATATATCCCTACCCTTACCTTGGCCCCATTACAACCTTAAAAAGACCTCATGATGTTTGCATTGGCATATAAACTGTTGTTGATTGGTTAGGAGAAAAAAAAGTTAGAGAGCATAATTAGAGAAGGATAGAGTGATTACCCTATACACTAGAGGGATTAGAGCGTATATACATCATAAGTGAGGGTTCTATGCTTAAATTTTCATGTTCCCTGCTTTCACGAGTTATCTTCTTGCACTTTTATCTGTTTTACTGTATAGTGATAGAATTAATGGAATTTGATTTGTAATTGTTTTGAAGAGCTTATTTACTTTTGATCAAATGGGCAAGAATCATATAGTTGCATTTGTACATATATAGGTTGTATTGCATTGCATGAATTTCTACATGTTCATACTCATTTATCTTATCTCCTTCAATTAAGCATGAGGACATGCCAATGTTTAAGTGTGGGGAGGTTGATAAACCACTATTTTATGGTTTAATTGTGTATAATTATGTGGTTTTATCATGATACTTACCTACTTATTCATTAATTTAGCATGCATTTATATTTCCTTCCTGGAATTATTACATGGTTGAAAACTGCTTCCTAGAGACTTTTTATTATGCATTTTAGTTCTCCTTTATCCCATTCGATGTCGTGATCTGTGTGTTAAGTGTTTCAGGCTTTATAGGGCATGGACGAGTTGGAGATTGGAAGGGAAGCTAGCAAAAATGGAAGGAGCACAAGAAATTGAGGAGACAACCAGCGAGAAGTGACGCGGCCGCATGGCTCACGCGTTCGCGTGGAAGAGGAGAAATCGTAGTGACGCGGCCGCATGGCTCACGCGACCGCGCGGAAAGGAAAAGCACAAGTGACGCGGAGGCGTGGACGACGCGAACGCATGGAACGAAAAAACGCAAATGACGTGTTCGCGTGGACGACGCGATCGCGTGACATACGCGATCTGCATAATCTGCAGATTTCGCTGGGAGCGGTTTTGGGCCCTGTTTTGACCCAGTTCTCGGCCCAGAACAGCAGACTAGAGCCAGAAAACATGCAAAAACGAGAGACAACATTCATTCTACACAGTTTTGAGTTTTTAGATCTAGTTTTTACTCCTCCTCTAGGTTTTCTCTCTACACAATTGATACTCTTAGGATATTATTTTTCTACTACTTTTGCTTTGGGACATTGAGAAGAGTCATTACCTCATCAAGACTTCGTCATTCTAGTTCGTTTTCTTTACTTGGCTTTACTCTTCCATGTCCTTTGCTTTGTTAATTTTACCAGTGGAATATTATTAAGATTTATTCAATATAAGGATTATTCTTATTTTAATTGGATTATTTTTTATTTCTATTTACAATGTCTTTCTTTAATTTCTTCTCATATGTTAAGAATTTTGCATTCACAATGAGCGAGTAGTTCCCTAACTTGATGGGGATTTGATTGAAAGGAACCAATTGAGTTGGAAGGCTTGAAAGCAAGATTGTAATTGGGTTTACTGTTGGATTGCCTTCTAGTCACTAACACCAATCCCTTTTAATTAAGTGGGTTGCAATTTGTGAACAGACGTAGCATTCCAACTTGTTTGACTTTCCCTTGCCTAGTAAAGGATCACAAAACAGAATAACTTTTAATTATCAATTAATCTTGAGAGTATTCCAACTGTAATAGGGATTCCAAATAATCAACTCCCAGTTAAGGCTTTTATTTACATTATTCAAATTCATCAATTTAATTTCCTGTTATTCAACTCAAACCTTTTTGAAAACATCTGATTAATAAAATAGCACACCTTTCTGCAACTCGTTGGGAGACAACCTGGGATTCAAACTCCCAATATTTAAAATTTGAATTTCTGTGACATATTTCTAAATTGATAAGTGGATTTCCGGTGAGTTAAGAACTATACTTGCAACGTACACATTTTAATAATTTTTAATTCACCAATTTTCGCTGCATCAGAGGTTCACCTTTCCAAGTCTCATTACCAAACAACTTGGCATTCAGCTTTATGATGGCCCTTAGATATTGAGCAACTTTCTCTTCAGTTACATCTTCATCCTCTTCAGAGGAAGAATAGTTCTCAGAGCTCATGAATGGCAGAAGGAAGTTAAATAGAATCTCTATGGTCTCTATATGAGCCTCAGATTCCTTTAGGTCCTCAATAGGGAACTCCTTTCTATCTGGGAGACATCCCATGAGGTCTTCCTCATTGGGATTCACGTCCTCCCCTTCCTCTTTGGATTCGGTCATCTTGATAATATCAATGGCATTGCACTCTCTTTTTGGATTCTCTTCCGTATTGCTTGGGAGAGTACTAGGAGGAGTTTCAGTAATTTTCTTACTCAGCTGACCCACTTGTGCCTCCAAGTTTATAATGGAGGACCTTGTTTCATTCATGAAACTTAAAGTGGCCTTAGATAGATCAGAGACTATGTTTGCTAAGCTAGAGGAGCTCTGCTCAGAATTCTCTGTCTGTTGCTGAGAAGATGATGGAGAAGGCTTGCTATTGCTAAACCTGTTTCTTCCACCATTATTAAAGCCTTGTTGAGGCTTTTGTTGATCCTTCCATGAGAAATTTGGATGATTTCTCCATGAAGAATTATAGGTGTTTCCATAAGGTTCACCCATGTAATTCACCTCTGCCATTGCAGAGTTCTCAGGATCATAAGCTTCTTCTTAAGAAGATGCCTCTTTAGTACTGTTGGATGCATTTTGCCATCCATTCAGACTCTGAGAAATCATGTTGACTTGCTGAGTCAACATTTTGTTCTGAGCCAATATGGCATTCAGAGCATCAATTTCAAGAACTCCCTTCCTCTGAGTGTCCCATTATTCACAGGATTCCTTTCAGAAGTGTACATGAATTGGTTATTTGCAACCATGTCAATGAGTTCTTGAGCTTCTGCAGGCGTTTTCTTTAAGTGAATTGATCCACTTGCAGAATGGTCCAGTGACATCTTAGAGAACTCAGATAGACCATCATAAAATATATCCAAAATGGTCCACTCTGAAAGCATGTCAGAAGGACACTTTTTTGTCAACTGCTTGTATCTTTCCCAAGCTTCATAGAGGGATTCACCATCTATTTGCTTGAAAGTCTGAACATCCGCTCTAAGCTTGCTCAGCTTTTGAGGAGGAAAGAACTTAGCCAAGAAGGCCATGACCAACTTATCCCAAGAGTCCAGGCTATCTTTCGGTTGTGAGTCCAACCATGTTCTAGCCCTGTCGCTTACAGCAAAAGGGAAACGCATGAGCCTGTAGACTTCAGGATCTACTCCATTAGTCTTAACAGTATCACAGATCTGCAAGAATTCAGTTAAAAACTGATAGGGATCTTCTGTTGGAAGTTCATGAAACTTGCAATTCTGTTGCATTAGAGCAACTAGTTGAGGCTTCAGCTCAAAATTGTTTACTCCACTGGCAGGGATTGAGATGCTTCTTCCATAAAAATTGGAAGTAGGTGTAGTATAATCACCAAGCATCCTCCTTGCGCCTCCACCATTGTTATTGGGTTCGGCCATGTCTCTTTCTTTTTCGAGATTCTCTGTAAGGTTTTCTCTGGATTGTTGTGCTTTAGCTTCTCTTAGCTTCTTCTTCAGAGTCCTTTCAGGTTCAGGATCTACTTCAACAAGAATGTCCTTGTCCTTACTCCTGCTCATATAAAAAAGAAGAGAACAGAAAAGAAGAGGAATCCTCTATGTCACAGTATAGAGATTTCTTTATGTGAGTAGAAGAAAAGAAGAATAAGAATAAAGAAGAGAAAAATTTAAACACAGAAGAGAAGAGAGGGTTCGAATTTTAAGATGAAGAGAAGTGTTAGTAAATGAATAAATAAATAGAAAGAGATGAGAGGGAAGAGTTTTCGAAAATTGTTTTGAAAAATAGTTAGTGATTTTTGAAAATTAAGAGAAGAAGTAAAATTAAAATTAAAATTTGAAACAATTAGTTAATTAAAATAATTTTGAAAAAGAGGAGGGAATTTTCGAAAATTAGAGAGAGAAAAGTAGTTAGGTGGTTTTGAAAAAGATAAGAAATAAACAAAAAGTCAATTAGTTAGTTGAAAAAGATTTGAAAATCAATTTTGAAAAGATAAGAAATTAAAAAAAGATTTTGAAATTGATTTTGAAAAAGATATGATTTGAAAAGATATGTTTGAAAAAGATTTGATTTTTAAAATTGATGACTTGACTAACAAGAAACTAAAAGATATGATTCTAGAATTTAAAGATTGAACCTTTCTTAACAAGAAAGTAACAAACTTCAAATTTTTTAATCAATCACATTAATTGTTAGTAAAGTTTTTGAAAATTATGAAATAAAATTAAGAAAAAGATTTTGAAAATTAATTTTAAAAAAATTTTGAAAATACAAAAGAAAAATGAAAAAGATTTGATTTTTGAAAAAGTTTTGAAAAGATAAGATTTTTAAAATTGAAATCTTGACTTGACTAACAAGAAATAACTTATTTTAAAATTTTTTGACTAAGTCAACTCAAAGATTTCAAAAATTAAGAGTAAAATAAGGAAAAGATATTTTTTGATTTTTTGAATTTTTAATGATGAGAGAGAAAAACACAAAAATGATTCACAATATGAAAAATTAAGATCAAAACCAATGATGCATGCAAGAATGCTATGAATGTAAAGATGAACACCAAGAACACTTTGAAGATCAAGAAGAACATCAAGACTTATTTTTTAAAAATTTTTAAGAAAAGAAAAACATGCAAGACACCAAACTTAGAAATTTTCAATGCTTAGACACTATGAATGCAAAAATGCATATGAAAAATAACAAAAAACACAAAACAAGAAAATATGAATATCAAACAAGAAGACTTACCAAGAATAACTTGAAGATCATGAAGAACACCATGCATGAGTTTTTCGAAAAATGCAAGAATTTTAAAAACATGCAATTGACACCAAACTTAAAAATTGACACTAGACTCAAACAAGAAACACAAAAAATATTTTTGGTTTTTATGATTTTATTATTTTTTGGATTTTTTCGAAAATTACTTTAGGAAAAACGAAAAAGAAGAAAAATTTTGAAAGATATTTTTTGAAAACTTTTGGAAAATAAAATAAAGGAAAAATTACCTAATCTGAGCAACAAGATGAACCGTCAGTTGCCCAAACTCAAACAATCCCCGGCAACGGCGCCATAAACTTGGTGCACGAAATTGTGATCATCAACAATGGCGCCAAAGACTTGGAGCTCTCAAACGTGAATCACACTTTGTCACAACTTTGCACAACTAACCAGCAAGTGCACTGGGTCGTCCAAGTAATACCTTACGTGAGTAAGGGTCGATCCCACAGAGATTGTCGGTATGAAGCAAGCTATGATCATCTTATAAATCTCAGTCAGGCAGATTCAAATGGTTATAATGGTTTTCGAATATAAAGATAAATAAAGCATAAAATAAAGATAGAGATACTTATGTAAATCATTGGTGGGAATTTCAGATAAGCGTATGGAGATGCGTTGTCCCTTCTGAATCTCTGCTTTCCTATTGCTTTCATCCAATCATTCTTACTCCTTTCCATGGCAAGCTGTATGTTCAGGTTTCACCGGCGTCAATGGCTACCTCCTGACCTCTCAGTGAAAATGGTCCAAAAGCTCTGTCACAGCACAGCTAATCATCTGTCGGTTCTCGATCATATTGGAGTAGAATCCACTGATTATTTTGCGTCTGTCACTATGCCCAACACTCGCGAGTTTAAAGCTCGTCACAGTTATCCCATCTCAGATCCTACTCGGAATACCACAGACAAGGTTTAGACTTTCCAGATCTTAGGAATGGCCGCCAATAATTCTAGCTTATACCACGAAGATTCTGATTAAGGAATCCAAGAGATACGTGCTCAATCTAAGGTAGAACGGAAGTGGTTGTCAGGCACGCGCTTATAGGTGAGAATGATGATGAGTGTCACGGATCATCACATTCATCCTGTTGAAGTGCAGTGAATATCTTAAAATAAGAATAAGCTTAATTGAATAGAAGAATAATAGTAATTACATTAATACTCGAGGAACAGCAAAGCTCCACACCTTAATCTATGGTGTGTAGAAACTCCACCGTTGAAAATACATAAGTGATGGTCCAAGCATGGCCGAATGGCCAGCCCCCATGAAGGTTTAAAATCGCATACACAGATTAAAGATCCATCCAAAGAACTCCGAATACAATAGTAAAAAGTTCTATTTATACTAAACTAGTTACTAGAGTTTACAGAAATAAGACTAAGTGTAGAAATCCACTTTCGGGGCCCACTTTGGTGTGTGCTTGGGCTGAGCTTGAGCTTTACACGTGCAGAGGCTTCTCTTGGGGTTAAACGCTAAGTTGTAACGTGTTTTTGGTGTTTAACTCTGGTTTGTGATATGTTTCTGGCGTTTTACTCCAGAATGCAGAATAGAACTGGCGTTGAACGCCAGTTTGCGTCATCTAAACTCGAATAAAGTATAGACTATTATATATTGCTGGAAAGCCCTGGATGTCTACTTTTCAACGCAATTAAGAGCGCGCCATGTGAAGTTCTGTAGCTCCAGAAAATCCATTTCGAGTGCAGAGAGGTCAGAATCCAACAGCATCAGCAGTCCTTTGTTAGCCTCCTATCAGATTTTTGCTCAGGTCCCTCAATTTCAGCCAGAAAATACCTGAAATCACAGAAAAATACACAAACTCATAGTAAAGTCCAGAAATGTTAATTTTGCATAAAAACTAATAAAAACATCCCTAAAAGTAGCTAGATCTTACTAAAAACTAACTAAAAACAATGCCAAAAAGCGTATAAATTATCCGCTCATCACCATGTACGTGATAAGATTGAAATTATAATTTTAAGTTATTTTGTTAAAATTAATTTGAATTATAATAATTTAATTAATAAAAAATAACATGTTATGTATTGTTCATGTTTTCTTAATTTAGTATTAAGTGTATCAACTCTAAAGTAGTTATTAATCGATTTTAGTATTTTTTTCAATAAATCAGATATATATACTCAATGGGATCATAAATAACCTAGTAATACTTTCTACCAATAAAATTTTGTATGTTGTTTTATTGTGAAGTAAGAACATATCAAAATTAGTTTAAAATGAACAACAAATTATTAGAAAATTTTAATGCACAAAGTTCTCTAATAAATAATAAATAATTTAAAATTACTAATATTTTTTAATACACTATATGCTAATACTAAGAGTATTTTCTAAAAAAGGTATATTCGTAAAAATAGATATAATATAATTACAAATATAACATAAACAAATATGTTAAATAAAAAGTTAAACCAATATGTTTACCAATGTATTTATTAAACTTTATAAATTGGAGAATAAATATATATTCGCTTGTTTGGTGATCACATGGATAATTGAATAATTGAGTTGTAAATTGATCTCATAGTGTGCACATTTTTTTTCTTATTTCTAAATAAAAGAAAGAATTAAGTGAAATAAGTAGTAATATATGATAAAAAAGATAAATATTTTGCATATGTATAGATAATTGTTACAAAACAAAATCTTATTGTAAAATATTAAAATTTCACATATACTCCAAATCATGATGATCAACCACAATGTAATGGTCATTTCTTCCTATTTTTGATCATGATATAAGCTTTTCTTTTCTGGTCAAGAGTCTAATAACAGCTAATTGAAAAAAAATTAAATTAAAAGTATTAAATTAAGGACAAATAAATGAATAACATAATAAATTACTTATAAATTAAATTTTTTTTACCAATTTATTTTATATTAAACGATAAAACTAACAATATATTAATAAAATGATATTTAAAATAGAGTTTACTGCACATTCGTTGGACGATTACATCCATGTAATTAGAACCCAAATAAGTGAACACAACTCAAAGTGATATTTGATGAATGTGGAGCATTGTAAATGATTACGGCAAAAATAATTATATAAATTAGTTATTATTAATATAATTTACTATTATTTACGTTATACATCATGCATTTGTCGTGATTGAATAAGTCATTATCATATTATATACATTTTTATTATGATTAGAATTATAGATTTTTGTTTTAATTTTTTAAGGTAAATATCAATATCAACTTGCCAGAAATTATGATTAATTTAAAATTATATTACAATGACTAAAAATTAAAATTATTGATAATTAACATAATTATGTATTAAATATTGATTTAATGTATAATTATAAAAAAACTATTAACGATTAACATAATTATGTATTAAATATTAATAAGTTGATATATAATGATTGACAATTAATATAATTATATAAAAAATAAAATATAACAACTAAAATTATGTTTGTTAACTAATTGAAGCTAGGTAGACAATGTTAGCATTTAATTATTGATATCTATTATCATCATCATCATCATTAATTGATATCAATATAAATGGATCACCATTAACGTAACAACTTGTCACTAATAAAATTATTAAATAATGAATGAGAATTAGAATTGTATCAATATAATTAAAATGATTAAAAATATTTTTGATTGATAATTAGTTTAATAATACATTAAATATTAATTTTATATAATTATGATAAATATATTTTTCTAAATTAGTATAATTATATATTATTCATTAAAAGCTAATTGTAATATAATTATAATAAAGATATTTTCTAAAATAAATTTAGAAAAGAGAATAGTACATTTATTTAATTTTGAAGAGAAAATAAATTCATGAGGAATTGACACCTCATTTTCATTAATTGATAATGTATTAAATATTGATTTTATATAATTATAATAAAGATATTTTCCTAAATTAGTATAGTCATGCATTATTCATTAAATGTTAATTGTAATATAATTTTAATATAATTATAATAAAGATCTTTTTTAAAATAAATTTAGAAGAGAGAATAATACTTTCATTTTGAAGAAAAAATAAATTCATGAGAAATTGATACATCACCTTTATTAGTTGAGAGAAAACTCAGTTTTAGTATATTAATAAGTAAATAGATTTTTGTACGTATTAATTTTACATTTAATATTAAAACATGACAATTTACTATGTTATTTTACTATTAATGTATGCAGTATTACATTATAAAATATAAAAATTGAAGTGATTATTATATAGTTTAGATGAATTGGACAAAATATAAAACAGAATTGTATTATTAAATTTTAGTAATTTTAATTAGTTAATAATATAAAATAAGATAGAAGTGACAATTCATAATTGAATAGTTTTAGTTGATTAGACTAAAAAAATCAAAAAACACTATAAATAAAAAGTCAAATTAACTTTAATATTAAATTCATTAATACAATTTTAATTTTATATAATAGTTAGATAATAGATTAGTAAAAGCAAATGGAAGGAAGATTTTAATTAGTATTCGATAAAATATTCATTTAGAATAATTAAAAAAAGTAAAAGTACGATATTATTAAAAATAATACATTTTGTGTTTAAAAATTACATTTAAATAAAGTATTTATAAAATATAAAATTTAGAGTAATATAGTTTCATGAAGATCAATCGTTGATCAATTATGAACTAATATAATATTATAATACAATTTATTTACGAAAAGAGTAGTCAACAATTAATATTAATAAAAGTATGAATGGTTAATTATTATTCATTATTAATATTTTGTTCATATATAACGAAAAGTAAAAATATAATTATTTAGATTTATATTTTAGAAGAATTAACGTTATAAGTAACAAATGATCTATTTTATTATGCATATTATAAATTAATGAATTAAACTAACTGATATAATAAATTATAATTAATTAATTGGTATAAATTATCATAAATTATATGATATTTAAAAAGAAAATAAAATGAATAAGAAAAAAATAAAAAGAAATAGAAGAGATAGAAGACTACAGTAAAATAAAGAGTTTTTTTTTAATTTCATATCACATCCATTTCAATAATAATAAATAAAAGTATGTCAACTTGATATCTAAGAGAAAATGATGAAATGAAATCATAGTACAGTTCTAAAGTAAAAACTTAAATTAGACCATAATATCATTGCACAACACAAATTAAAAGTAATTTCACACTATAATATACCACATAAACAGGTAAATGACTTAATTTTAAATACGATTTTTTTTTATTTACGCATACATGATAACACCATGGTTTATAAATGTTTCATGGATAATATATCATATATTGCTTTGAATGATGAGCACGGGAATTGGAGAGCGTGTGGTGTTTTGTGTCCATGATAATTTCCTTCTTAGGACAATGCCTTATAGGAAAAAGAAGAATTGTTGTAAAAGCTACCCAATGAAAGAGTAATTGGTAAACAAATGATATTTTTTCTAGCATATATGGTCTTTTATAGTGGTAAAATAAAAATGGAAAGATTAAAATTTTGTATTTTTATATTAGGAAAAGAATTTGATATTTATCCTAATAAAATTAAATAACTAATTAATTAAAATTCATGTATTTAAATAAATAAAATAAAGTTAAAAAATATTTTTAAGAATTAATCAAATCAATTAGTTGATACAAATAATTAGTATAATTCGTTTTATTTGATTTATTGAATTCAAAAAATAAATTAAGAAATAATTGATTGGATTAATTAGTTGATATAATTAATTTATTATAATTGATTAAATTTAATGAATTAAAAAAATAAATAGAAAAACATAGAAGACAATGATTTTTTAACTAAATTAATCTGTATTTATTGTATTTAATCATTATAAATAACAAATCATCTATGTTATTATGTAGCTTATAAATTAATGAATTAAAATAATTGATATAATAAATTACAATTAATTGATTGATATAAATTATAATAAATCGTGTGATATTTAAATATCTAATCAAATCAATTAGTTGATATAATTAATTTATTGTAATAAATTGTATTCAATGAGTTATAAAAAATAAATTAAGAGCCACGTCAGCTATATCATTAAATGCAGAAATCCAATTTTTATATTGTAAAATCCGGTTAATTAACGGCTAATTAACCCATAAATGAGAATTTATTTTAGAAAGCCTAAAATATGATTTTTATGGCTAAATGTGATAGAGAAGACTGAGACGAGAATTTTGGTACCAATTTTATAGAATTCGGACCAAGATTGGACCGAACGGGCCAAACCGAGCCAACCGGACCCAAAGTGGGCCCTTGGCCCAACATAACTAACCCAAAACCCTAGTTTTCAGCACTCTCTCTCCTCACACAACACCAAACACGCTGAAAAAGAGAGGAAATGGGGGAAGAACACTCTCTCAAACCTCTATCTCTCACTTGATCTTCAAACCACCATAACTTTTGATCTAGAGCTCCGATTGCCGCTCCGTTTGCGGCCACGCGTTCACCGCGGAGAGCTCTACAAAACCTATACAACTAATATTGAGGTAAGCCACGTGTTTCTGTTCGAAATTCCAGTCCTTATTTTCGAGTTTCATGGATAAAATGTTGAGATTTTGGGTTCTTTGATGTTATAGGACCCAACTCTCTTGAAGGAGAAGGTTAATCTTGTCTCCTTGGACCTTGGGTGTGGTAAGATTCTCAACCCTAGTGTAATTTTGTTATTCTATGATGTTTGGGTTTTGAGATGTTGTGTATGGGCCTGATGGTTGTGGCTTAGGTTGTGTATGTGTGGATATTGGAGCTTGATTGGTGACTTTGAAAGGCTTGGAAAGGGTTTGGTGGTGAAAAATCTGTTCTTGGAGGTGTTGAGACCTTGAGAGCTTGTGGATAAGTGGTTTGGAAGTGCTCCGGGGGAACTTGGGAAAATCGGCTAAGGTATGGTTTCGGTTTCCCGTATCTAATATGTAATGTGGTAGGAAATACTTAGGCTAGAGGCCCTAAGATAGGCATTGAATTGTTGAGGTTGTTGAATGGTTGATATATATGATGTGGTCATATATGTGATGACGATTAATGATGCCTTGGTGGTATGATGTATGAGAAATATGCATGTTGTGATATATGCTTGATGATTGGTTATGGTTGAATTGTGGGTTGAACCATGTTGATGGTGAGTATGATGTTGATTGTGTACAATAATGATTTATTGGAATTGGTGTTGTTGAGAATTGGCATGAGGAATAGTATATGATATGTCAATGTGTTTGAGTTTGAGGCACTTGGGTGAAGTGGGGTAAAATGATGAGATAGTGATTTTGGTAAATTGTGGTAATGTGTCAATGTGTGAGTTGAGGAGGCTTGATATTGAAATTGATGTATTTTGATTGATTTCAAAGGAAAGGGATGAAAATGGCATGTTCTGATTGATTTTGAAAAGAGTTGGAAATGGCTTGTTTTGAAAATGGCACTTTGTGGTTTTTATGAAAAACATGGTTTTTGGGCATACTTTGGCAGGACATAACTTGGACTACGGACCTCTGTTTTGTACCAAACCTTTTTAGAAATGAAATTGGATCCAGGATGTCCGTGCCGTTCGAAGAACGGGTGAAAAACGATTTAAAATGAGGAAGTTATGTCCGTTGAAAGATTGGGGTTTAAATTGGCGAATTCTGCAGCTTTTTAACTTAGAAAATTTTTAGCAGAATGACCACTTGCGCGTGGGCGCACTTGGCGCGTACGCGCCGATCTTCCAGAAAACGCCATCCACGCGTACACGTGGTGTGCGCGGTCGCGCCGATGGTGCTGCACCCAATGCCCAGCCATTTTCCAGAGAGTTGTGCCAGAACCCTGCCAACTTTGTGCCTGGGGCACGAGAGCACCCACGCGTACGCGTGGTTGGCGCGTGCGCGTCGATTGGCAAATTTGTAATCCACGCGTTAGCGTGCATGACGCTTGCGCGTCGATGAGTTTTTGAGGCCATCCACGCGTGCGCGTGGAGTGCGCGTACGCGTGGCCCTGTTTTCATCCCAAAGTTGATTTTTGAGTTTTAAAAGCCAAATCTCATACTTCTAAGCCTCCGATCTCACCATTTATGTCTTAAATTATTATGATATGCCTAGCTATTAAAAAGGGGCTAGTGAATGAGGTAACTTGCGAACGAAGCAAGGGAAAAATGAATGATCAATGAGGATCAAGATGATTATGTGAGATGCGGAGGATGGTGGTGGAAGTGTGATGAGCGGATAATTTGTATACTTTTTGGCATTGTTTTTAGTATGTTTTTGATATCTTTTAGTTAGATTTTAGTACATTTTTATTAGTTTTTATTTAAAATTCACTTTTCTGGACTTTACTATGAGTTTGTGTGTTTTTCTGTGATTTCAGGTATTTTCTGGCTGAAATTGAGGGACCTGAGCAAAAATCTGATTCAGAGACCAAAAAGGACTGCAGATGCTGTTGGATTCTGACCTCCCTGCACTCGAAGTGGATTTTCTGGAGCTACAGAAGCCCAATTGGCGCGCTCTCAACGGCGTTGGAAAGTAGACATCCAGGGCTTTCCAGCAATATATAATAGTCCATACTTTGTCCAAGATTTGATGGCCCAAACCCGCAAAGCAATCCGGCCTCAGGAATTCCAGCGTTAAACGCCGGAACAGGAATAAAAGTTGGAGTTAAACGCCCAAACTGGCATGGGAGCTGGCGTTTAACTCCAGAAAAGTTCTCTACACGAATTTCCTTGATTGCTCAGCCCAAGCACACACCAAGTGGGCCCGGAAGTGGATTTTTATGTCATTTACTCATCTTTGTACACCTAGGCTACTAGTTATCTATAAGTAGGACCTTTTACTATTGTATTTGTATCGAGACTTTGGTAGCTATCGAGACTTTGGTAGCTATCTTTGTTTTATGCTATCTTAGATCTTTGGGAGGCTGGCCATTCGGCCATGCCTAGACCCTGTTCTTATGTATTTTCAACGGTGGAGTTTCTACACACCATAGATTAAGGGTGTGGAGCTCTGCTGTACCTCGAGTATTAATGCAATTACTATTGTTCTTCCATTCAATTCCGCTTGTTCTTTTACCAAGATATCACTTGTTCTTCAACATGATGATGGTGATGATTGACGCCCATCACCACTCTCACCTATGAACAAGGTGATTGACAACCATTCTTGTTCTACAAGCATTCGAGGCTTAGTGAATATCTCTTGGATTCTTCGGAGTCTTCGTGGTATAGGCAGGACCTGATGGCAGCATTCAAGAGAATCCGGAAGGTCTAACCTTGTCTGTGGTGTTCTGAGTAGGATTCAATGACTGAATGACTGTGACGTGCTTCAAACCCTGAGGGCGGGGGCGTTAGTGATAACGCAAAAGAATCACTGGATTCTATTCCGCGCCTGATTGAGAACCGACAGATGAATTCCGCTATGCCGTGACAGGACATATGCAATCGCTTTCACTGAGAGGATGGGAGGTAGCTGCTGACAACAGTGAGACCCTATACGAGCTTGCCATGGAAGGGAGTAAGAAAGGATTGGATGAAGGCTGTAGGAAAGCAGAGAGACGGAAGGGAAGGCATCTTCATACACTTGTCTGAAGCTCATACACCAATGATATACATAAGTATCACTATCTTTATCTTCTATGTTATTTCGTTCATCACCATATATATCTGAGTTTGCCTGACTAAGATTTACAAGATGACCATAGCTTGCTTCATTACTAACAATCTCCGTGGGATCGACCCTTACTCACGTAAGGTTTTATTACTTGGACGACCCAGTGCACTTGCTGGTTAGTTGTGCGAAGTTGTGTAATGCCATGGTATTAAGCGCACCAAGTTTTTGGAGCCATTACCAGGGATTATGAGAGTTGTGAAAAAGTATAGTTCACAATTTCGCCGACCAAGTTTTTGGCGCCGTTGCCGGGGATTGTTCATGTTTTGAGCAAGCTTTTGGTAACATCAGAGCCAAGATCCGGCAACAACATCAAATTTTTGGTGTTATTGCCCGGGATTGTTTAGGCTGGACAACTGACGGTTCATCTTGTTGCTTAGATTAGGTATTTTTTTTCGAAATTCTTGAAGGTGAATTCTAGAGTTTCATGATGATTTGTTGAAATCTGGCTGGCTGAGAAGCCATGTCTAATCTGATTGGACCGAGGTTTCAACTTATCACCACAAGAGCTTGTTGATTTCGTATCAATCTTGCTGTTGGAGCAGTGATTTGCTAAGGCTTGGCTGACCTTGGTCATGTCTAGTGTTTTGGACCGAAGCTTTCTTTGAAAGCTTGGCTGGCTGTGAAGCCATGTCTAATTCCTGGACCGGAGCCTTAGACTAGCATTGCACTGATTCCTGGAATTCTCATTAAGAATTTTGATACTTTTTTTCACTTAATTTTCGAAAAATACAAAAAAATTTGCAAAACCATAAAATCCCAAAAATATTTCTTGTTTGAGTCTAGAGTCTCATCTTAAGTTTAGTGTCAAATGCATGTTTTTGTTATATTTTTCGAATCCATGCATATATTTCTTTGTTTTGATCTTTGAATTCTATTGACTTGAAGTATTTTGTGTGTCTCATATGCATTTTCATGTTGTTAGTGTCAGTAGTACACAAACTGCTAAGTTTGGTGTCTTGCATGCATTGTTAATTGATTCCTTTTGCATTTTGATTATCAAAAAATCCAAAAATATTTTTAATTTGTGTCCTTTCAAGTCAATGATACAAAGAATTGAAGATTCAAAACATGCTGCAGAGGAATTATACAGAAAAAGCTGAGCATTCAAAAATGCCCAGTGAAGAAGGCAGACTGGCGTTTAAACGCCAGCCAGGGTACCTGGTTGGGCGTTTAACGCCCAAAAGGGTAGTAGTTTGGGCGTTAAACGCCAGAATGTGCACATTCTGGGCGTTTAACGCCAGGATGGTGCTAGGGGGAAGATTTTGTTTTCAAATCAATTTTTTCAAGTTTTTCAAAATCAAATCTTTTTCAAATCATATCTTTTCAATCAAATGTTTTCAAAATCAATTTCTTTCCTTTTTCAAAGATACTTACTAACAATTAATGATTTGATTGAACATTTTTTGCCTTTTCTGTTAAGGAAGGTTTTATGCTTGAATCATATCTTTTCTTGTTAGGCAAGTCATTAATTTTTAAAATCATATCTTTTCAAATTGTTTTCAAATCATATCTTTTAAAATTGTTTTCAAATCATATCTTTTCAATTACATCTTTTTAAAACCAATCATATCTTCTTAACCACATCTTTTTCAAAATAATTTTCAATCAAATCTTTTTGAGTTCTAATTTCAAAATCTTTTTCAAAAATCATTTTATTTCTTTCCCACTTTCATTTTCGAAAATTAAGTAATGTTTTTCAAAAACATTTTCAAAATCTTTCACTTAATTTTCGAAAATTACTTCCCTTCTTCTCACATCCTTCTATTTTGGACTAACACTATCCCTTAATGCAAAATTCGAACTCCATCTTCTTTGATAAGTTCGAATTTTCTACCTCTGTCTTCCATTTTTCTTTTCCTCTGACACCTCAAGGAATCTCTATACTGTGACATAGAGGATTCCATATTTCTTGTTCTCTTCTCTTTCATATGAGCAGGAACAAAGACAAAGGCATTCTTGTTAAAGCTGACCCTGAACCTGAAAGGACCTTGAAGAGAAAGCTAAGAGAAGCCAAAACACAACTCTCTTTAGAGGACCTGACCGAATTCTTCAAAGAAGAAGAACACATGGCAGCCGAAAACAACAACAATGCAAACAATGCAAGGAAGGTGCTGGGTGACTTTACTGCACCTACCCCCAACTTCTATGGGAGAAGCATCTCTATCCCTGCCATTAGAGCAAACAACTTTGAGCTTAAGCCTCAATTAGTTTCTCTAATGCAACAGAATTGCAAGTTCCATGGACTTCCAATGGAAGATCCTCATCAGTTTTTAGCTGAGTTCTTGCAAATCTGTGACACAGTCAAGACTAATGGGGTTGACCCTGAGGTCTATAGACTGATGCTATTCCCTTTTGCTGTAAGAGACAGAGCTAGAATATGGTTGGACTCTCAACCTAAAGAAAGCCTGGACTCTTGGGAAAAGCTAGTCAATGCCTTCTTGGCAAAGTTCTTTCCACCTCAAAAATTGAGTAAGCTTAGAGTGGAAGTCCAAACCTTCAGACAGAAGGATGGAGAATCCCTCTATGAAGCTTGGGAAAGATACAAACAACTAATCAGAAAATGTCCCTCAGACATGCTTTCTGAATGGAGCATCATAGGTATTTTCTATGATGGTCTCTCTGAACTATCCAAGATGTCTTTGGATAGCTCTGCTGGAGGATCTCTTCATCTGAAGAAGACGCCTACAGAGGCTCAAGAGCTCATTGAAATGGTTGCAAATAACCAATTCATGTACACTTCTGAAAGTAATCCTGTGAACAATGGGACAAGTCAGAAGAAAAGAGTTCTTGAGATTGACACTCTGAATGCCATATTGGCTCAGAACAAGATATTGACTCAACAAGTCAATCTAATTTCTCAGAGTCTGTCTGGAATGCAAAATGCACATGGCAGTACTAAGGAAGCTTCATCTGAGGAAGAAGCTTATGATCCTGAGAACCCTTCAATGGAAGAGATGAATTACCTAGGAGAACCATATGGAAACACCTATAATTCTTCATGGAGAAATCACCCAAATTTCTCATGGAAGAATCAAGAGAGACCTCAACAAGGTTTCAATAATAATAATGGTGGAAGAAACAGGTTTAGCAATGGCAAGCCTTTTCCATCATCTTCTCAGCAACAGACAGAGAGTTCTAAGCAGAATACTTCTGACTTAGCAACAATGGTCTCTGATCTAATAAAGACCACTCAAAGTTTCATGAATGAAACAAGGTCCTCCATCAGAAATTTGGAAGGACAAGTTGGTCAGCTGAGCAAGAAAATTACTGAACTCCCTCCTAGTACTCTCCCAAGTAATACAGAAGAAAATCCAAAAGGAGAGTGCAAAGCCATAGACATGGCCGAATATGGAGAGGAAAGAGAGGAGGAGGACGCCACTGAGGAAGACCTCAGTGGGCCTGTACCAATCTCCTCTGAGTTCCTCAATGAGGAACAATGGGAATCTGAGGCTCAAAATGAGACCATAGAGATTCCATTGGACTTACTTCTGCCATTCATGAGCTCTGATGAGTATTCTTCCTCTGAAGAGGATGAATATGTCACTGAAGAGCAAGTTGCTAAATACCTTGAAGCAATCATGAAGCTAAATGACAAGTTATTTGGAAATGAGACTTGGGAGGATGAACCACCTTTGCTCACCAAAGAACTGGATGACTTGTCTAGGCAGAAACTGCCTCAAAAGAGGCAGGATCCTGGGAAGTTTTCTATACCTTGTACCATAGGCACCATGACCTTCAAGAAGGCCTTGTGTGACTTAGGGTCAAGTGTAAACCTCATGCCCCTCTCTGTAATGGAGAAATTAGGGATCTTTGAGGTGCAAGCTGCAAGAATCTCATTAGAGATGGCAGACAATTCAAGAAAACAAGCTCATGGACTTGTAGAGAATGTTTTGGTGAAGATTGAAGACCATTACATCCCTACTGATTTCATAGTCCTAGAGACTGGGAAGTGCATGGATGAATCCATCATCCTTGGCAGACCCTTCCTAGCCACAGCAAAGGCTGTGATTGATGTTGATAGAGGAGAGTTGATCATTCAAGTGAATGAAGAATCCTTGGTGTTTAAGGCCCAAGGACATCCCTCTATCATCATGGAGAGGAAGCATGAAGAGCTTCTCTCAAAACAGAGCCAAGCAGAGCCCCCACAGTCAAACTCTAAGTTTGGTGTTGGGAGGCCACAACCAAACTCTAAGTTTGGTGTTGAACCCCCACATTCAAACTCTAAGTTTGGTGTTGGGAGGTTCCAACACGGTTCTGAGTATTTCTGAGGCTCCATGAGAGTCCTCTGTCAAGCTAATGACATTAAAGAAGCGCTTGTTGGGAGGCAACCCAATGTTTTATAATTAACTATTTTCTTTTGTTATTTTATGTTTTTGTAGGTTGATGATCATGAGAAGTCACAAAATCCATTGAAAAAGCAAAAACAGAATGAAAAACAGGAAGAAAAACAGCACACCCTGGAGGAAGAACTCACTGGCGTTTAAACGCCAGTGAGGCTAGCAGTTGGGCGTTTAACGCCCAGTCTGGCACCATTCTGGGCGTTTAACGCCAGAAAGGGGCACCAGACTGGCGTTAAACGCCAGGAAAGGGCAAGAACCTGGCGTTAAACGCCAGGAATGGGCACCAGCCCGGCGTTTAACGCCAGAAATGGCTCAAAACGTGGATTTTGATGCTATTTGGTGCAGGGATGACTTTTCCTTGACACCTAAGGATCTGTGGACCCCACAGGACCCTACCATCACTCTCTCTTCTTCCCCCATTCACCAATCACCTCAACACCTCTTCCCCAAAAACCCTTCACCTATCAAATCCCATCTTTCTCTTCACCACTCACATCCATCCTTCATAAAACCCCACCAACCTCACCCTTCAAATTCAAACCACTTTCCCTCCCAAACCCACCCTCAAATGGCCGAACCTTTACCCCCCTCTCTCCTATAAATACCCTTCTTCAACCCTTCATTTTCACACAACCTAAAGACCACTTCTTCCCCCTTTGGCCGAACACACTACCCTCCCCCTCTTCCTCATTTCTTCTTCTTCTACTCCTTTCTTTCTTCTTTTGCTCGAGGACGAGCAAACATTTTAAGTTTGGTGTGGTAAAAGCGTTGCTTTTTCGTTTTTCCATAACCATTATGGCACCAAAGGCCGGAGAAACCTCTAAAAAGAGGAAAGGGAAAGCAAAAGCTTCCACCTCCGAGTCATGGGAGATGGATAGATTCCTCTCAAAGGTGCATCAAGACCACTTCTATGAAGTTGTGGCCTTGAAGAAGGTGATCCCCGAAGTCCCCTTTTTACTCAAAAAGGGTGAATATCCGGAGATCCGCCATGAGATCCAAAGAAGAGGTTGGGAAGTTCTCACCAACCCCATTCAACAAGTTGGAATCTTGATGGTTCAAGAGTTCTATGCCAATGCATGGATCACAAAGAACCATGACCAAAGTGTGAACCCGAATCCAAAGAATTATCTTACTATGGTTCGGGGGAAATACTTGGATTTTAGTCCGGAGAGTGTGAGGGTGGCGTTCAACTTGCCTATGATGCAAGGAGATGAGCATCCTTTCACTAGAAGGGTCAACTTTGATCAAAGGTTGGACCAAGTCCTCACAGTCATATGTGAAGAGGGCGCACAATGGAAGCAAGATTCAAGAGGAAAGCCGGTCCAATTGAGAAGGCATGACCTCAAACCCGTGGCTAGAGGATGGTTAGAGTTCATACAACGCTCAATCATTCCCACTAGCAACCGGTCCGAAGTTACCATAGACCGGGCCATCATGATCCATAGCATCATGATTGGAGAAGAAATAGAAGTTCATGAGGTTATAGCCCAAGAACTCTATAAGGTGGCGGACAAGACCTCCACTTTGGCAAGATTAGCCTTTCCTCACCTCATTTGTCACCTCTGTTATTCAGTTGGAGTTGACATAGAAGGAGATATCCCCATTGATGAGGACAAGCCCATCACCAAGAAAAGGATGGAATACACAAGAGACCCCTCTCATCAAGAAATCCCTGAGATTCCTCAAGGGATGAACTTTCCTCCACAAAACTATTGGGAGCAACTAAACACCTCCCTAGGAGAATTAAGTTCCAACATGGGACAACTAAGGGTGGAGCATCAAGAACACTCCATTCTCCTCCATGAAATTAGAGAAGATCAAAGAATCATGAGGGAGGAGCAACAAAGACAAGGAAGAGACATTGAGGAGCTCAAGCACTCCATAGGACCTTCAAAAGCAAGGAAGAGCCGCCATCACTAAGGTGGACCCATTCCTTGATTTCCTTGTTCTTTATTCCCTTGTTTTTCGAAATTTTTAGTGCTTTATGTTATCCATGCTTGTGTCTTATGATCATTAGTGTCTTAGTGTCTATGCCTTAAAGTTATGAATGTCCTATGAATCCATCACCTTTCTTGAATAAAAATGTGCTTAATTGAAAAAGGAAGAATTGCATGAA
Organism: Arachis stenosperma; assembly: GCF_014773155.1. NCBI lineage: Eukaryota > Viridiplantae > Streptophyta > Magnoliopsida > Fabales > Fabaceae > Arachis > Arachis stenosperma. The sequence continues at coordinate 54,012,550 of NC_080380.1, forward strand.
TTTTGAATTTTATAATAGTTTAATTATTTTGATGTGGTGGCAATATTTTTGTTCTCTGAATGTATGTGTAAACAGTGCATATGTATCTTGAATTTGTGGTTCATGAATGTTGGCTCTTGAAAGAATGATGAAAAAGGAGACATGTTACTGAGGATCTGAAAAATCAATAAAATGATTCTTGAAGCAAGAAAAAGCTATTCAAAAAAAAAAAAAAAAAAAAAAAGAGAAAAAAAAACCGAAAAAAAAAAAAAAAAAAATCGAAAAAAAAAGAAAGAAAAGAAAGAAAAAGAAAAGAAATAAAGTTGTGATCCAAGGCAAATAAGAGTGTGCTTAAGAACCCTGGACACCTCTAATTGGGGACTTTAGCAAAGCTGAGTCACAATCTGAAAAGGTTCACCCAATCATGTGTCTGTGGCATGTATGTATCCGGTGGTAATACTGGAAGACAGAGTGCTTTGGGCCACAGCCAAGACTCAATAAATAGCTATGTTCAAGAATCATCATACTTTACTAGGAGAATCATTAACACTATCTGGACTCTGAGTTCCTAAAGAAGCCAACCATTCTGAATTTCAAGGGATAGATTGAGATGCCAAAACTGTTCAGAGACAGAAGGTTAAAAGCCCCGCTCATCTAGTTAATACTGATCTTCACAGATGTTTTTGGAATTCATTGCATATTCTCTTCTTTTGATCTTATTTGATTTTCAGTTGCTTGAGGACAAGCAACAATTTAAGTTTGGTGTTGTGATGAGCGGATAATTTGTATACTTTTTGGCATTGTTTTTAGTATGTTTTTGATATCTTTTAGTTAGATTTTAGTACATTTTTATTAGTTTTTATTTAAAATTCACTTTTCTGGACTTTACTATGAGTTTGTGTGTTTTTCTGTGATTTCAGGTATTTTCTGGCTGAAATTGAGGGACCTGAGCAAAAATCTGATTCAGAGACCAAAAAGGACTGCAGATGCTGTTGGATTCTGACCTCCCTGCACTCGAAGTGGATTTTCTGGAGCTACAGAAGCCCAATTGGCGCGCTCTCAACGGCGTTGGAAAGTAGACATCCAGGGCTTTCCAGCAATATATAATAGTCCATACTTTGTCCAAGATTTGATGGCCCAAACCCGCAAAGCAATCCGGCCTCAGGAATTCCAGCGTTAAACGCCGGAACAGGAATAAAAGTTGGAGTTAAACGCCCAAACTGGCATGGGAGCTGGCGTTTAACTCCAGAAAAGTTCTCTACACGAATTTCCTTGATTGCTCAGCCCAAGCACACACCAAGTGGGCCCGGAAGTGGATTTTTATGTCATTTACTCATCTTTGTACACCTAGGCTACTAGTTATCTATAAGTAGGACCTTTTACTATTGTATTTGTATCGAGACTTTGGTAGCTATCGAGACTTTGGTAGCTATCTTTGTTTTATGCTATCTTAGATCTTTGGGAGGCTGGCCATTCGGCCATGCCTAGACCCTGTTCTTATGTATTTTCAACGGTGGAGTTTCTACACACCATAGATTAAGGGTGTGGAGCTCTGCTGTACCTCGAGTATTAATGCAATTACTATTGTTCTTCCATTCAATTCCTCTTGTTCTTTTACCAAGATATCACTTGTTCTTCAACATGATGATGGTGATGATTGACGCCCATCACCACTCTCACCTATGAACAAGGTGATTGACAACCATTCTTGTTCTACAAGCATTCGAGGCTTAGTGAATATCTCTTGGATTCTTCGGAGTCTTCGTGGTATAGGCAGGACCTGATGGCAGCATTCAAGAGAATCCGGAAGGTCTAACCTTGTCTGTGGTGTTCTGAGTAGGATTCAATGACTGAATGACTGTGACGTGCTTCAAACCCTGAGGGCGGGGGCGTTAGTGATAACGCAAAAGAATCACTGGATTCTATTCCGCGCCTGATTGAGAACCGACAGATGAATTCCGCTATGCCGTGACAGGACATATGCAATCGCTTTCACTGAGAGGATGGGAGGTAGCTGCTGACAACAGTGAGACCCTATACGAGCTTGCCATGGAAGGGAGTAAGAAAGGATTGGATGAAGGCTGTAGGAAAGCAGAGAGACGGAAGGGAAGGCATCTTCATACACTTGTCTGAAGCTCATACACCAATGATATACATAAGTATCACTATCTTTATCTTCTATGTTATTTTCGTTCATCACCATATATATCTGAGTTTGCCTGACTAAGATTTACAAGATGACCATAGCTTGCTTCATTACTAACAATCTCCGTGGGATCGACCCTTACTCACGTAAGGTTTTATTACTTGGACGACCCAGTGCACTTGCTGGTTAGTTGTGCGAAGTTGTGTAATGCCATGGTATTAAGCGCACCAAGTTTTTGGAGCCATTACCAGGGATTATGAGAGTTGTGAAAAAGTATAGTTCACAATTTCGCCGACCAAAGTGCTTGTTATGCCATGGGCCGACAGGCTATAATTGTTAATGAAACGGATGGTTATGGATTTAACCGTGAGCCGGATGGCTGGTTATGGATTTAACCGTGAGCCGGAAAGGCTGTGTATGATATGAATATTGGCTGGTTCTGGACTGAACCATGAGCCGGATGGCTGATATGGATGTTGATCCATGGATGAGAATTCATGCATGTTTATGCTGAATTATTGATAATTGAGATTTGCACTTCCACTATCAGAGGCACGAGATCCCTAGGAGAAAGCAGTGGCTAGCCACCACGTGCTCCAGGTGGAGGCTCGAGACTCTGTTGACCCTATGTCGTAGGTGTGGCCGGGCACTGTGAAAGACCCGGATGAGCTCGCCCCCGAAATATTCACCAGTGAGGGTGATGGATATGGATCATGTTTATGATCAAGTTTATAACGAGTATAACTCGAGTTGGGGATGCGCGACAGAGGGACAGTCCAATGGTTAGCGACCAGGACTTGTCGGGTTGGCTCTATAACCGACAAGATGATATCATCAGCCACTAGGGACAGGCATTCATCATATGCATACTATGTGAATTGTTTGAGATTGCCTATTTGACTGCATATTACTTGCTAATTGTCTAAATGCCTTAACTGCTCCTATTTGTATATTCCTTGTTTGATATAACTGTGTTTGCTACTTTATACTCCTGCTGGTGGTTGGGAGGTCTGAAGGAATTGGAAAGGGAAGTATTAGTTAGACTGAAGAATCTTTAGTCAGATGCCCTTTCACGGTTTAGCCTGTTTATAAGCTTTGATATTATCTGGAGGAAGTTCAAGGATTGCCTTTGGCTTTCCTCTATTATTATGTATTATATATGTGGAAGCTGTTACCATGCTGGGGACCTCTGGTTCTCACCCATGCGGATTTTGTGGTTTTCAGATGCAGGACGTGAGGTTTCCCGCTGAGGCATGCTGGAGACTTCTAGAATTGCGAAGATCCTTTGTTCTCGGAGATATGTTTTGGTTTATATGTTTTGTTTAGATACTTTTATCTCCATTAAATAATACAAACTGTGATGACTCCTCTTATGGGAGATTTTGGAGAATAGGTTTTATATATTTGTGTCCCTTTGGGTTTCCTTTGGGGTTTTCCTTATTTTATCATATGTATATATGTTATGCTCGGACCGGTTATCTTCGCAGCCGGATTTTGAGTCTTGCTATTCCTGTTTTTGACACTTAGTTATATATATATATATATATTATCTCGCGTTGGTTTATCCTTGTTCGTTACGTTATCGATCGGAGTGATGCGCTTTTGAGTTGCGGTTTTTGTTTACCCCCTTTTTTTTTTACAAAGGCTCCTAGTTATAATCAATCATTCATACTACTATACGTACTAAATTTTTATTTTAGAGGTCGTAATACCTTGCCATCTCTGAATTATGACTTAAGCATAAGGCTCTGTATGGTAGGGTGTTACATATATAATAGAAATATACATTCTTATATATGTTATAAAATATGATTTGATTCCTTTAACTTGCCAAATTTTTTTAATTTGTCACGTATATTTAGTGTGAAATTATCATTTTTCTAAAATAAATTTAGAAGAGAGAATAGTATTTTTATTTTGGAGAGAAAATGAATTCATGAAGAATTGACACCTCACTTTCATTAGTTAATAATGTATTAAATATTAATTTTATGTAATTATAATAAAAATATTTTCCTAAATTAGTATAATCATACATTATTCATTAATTGTTAATTGTAATATAATTATAGTAAAGAAATTTTTTTTAAAATAAATTTAGAAGAGAGAATATTACTTTCATTTTGGAGAGAAAATAAACTTATGAGGAATTAACACCTCACTTTTATTAGTTGGGAAAAAATCCAATTTTAGTATATTAAGTAAAAGTAGATTATTATTATTATTATTATTATTATTATTATTATTATTATTATTATTAAAAATATTTTTGATTGATAACTGATAAATAATTTAATAATGCATTAAATATTAATTTTATATAATTATAATAAAGATATTTTTTTAAATTAGCATAATTATGCATTATTCATTAAATACATTCATTTTGGAGGGAAAATAAATTCACAAAAAATTGATACCTCACTTTCATTAGTTTGGAGAAAATCTAGTTTTAGTATATTAATAAAAAATAAAAAATAGATAGATGGTTATCAAAAACGCAAAAAATATTTAAAGATATCAAAAATGATATTTCTCTAAAATATTTTATTAGTATATATTTTTCTTTCTTGGGAATAAGATTATAAAATTCATATAATATAAAATTCATAACATATATCATATATCGTTTAGTAATATATGAATAAAAATATCTGATTAAAATATTTGTTAAAATTAATAAATATCTTGATAAATATCTTTGGTATTTAATGTGGTGAAAATTATAGTTATCATATGATATATTTTATAACCCAGTTATTTATAATATATCATGAAAGGTTATATTTTAAATAAAGGTTTAAATTTTAAAATATATCACGTGAAAGATAAAAGGGTAATGGTTATATTTTATCAATATTATTATAATTTAAATACATTTTTTCTTAAATATTTTTGTATCAATATTTATTAGTATCACTTGATATTAATGATATAATTATTTTTGGTCAAAAATTTTAACATATTTCATTCAAAAGGTTATTAGTTTTTTTATACAGAATTGTTTTAGTAATCTACATTTTCAATAAATCAGACATATTATTATTATTATTATTATTATTATTATTATTATTATTATTATTATTATTATAAATAAAATAATTAAAAATATTTTTAATTGATAATTGATAAGTTGTTTAATAATACATTAAATATTAATGTAATATAATTATAATAAAGACAGTTTCTTAAATTAGTATAATCATGTATTATTCATTAAATACTAATTATAATATAATTATATTAATCAAAGATATTTTTTAAAATAAATTTAGAAGAGTGAATAGTACAATCATTTTGGAGGAAAAAATAGATTAACGAAAAAGTGAAACCTCACCATCATAAGTTGGGAAAAAACCCAATTTTAGTATATTAAGTAGAAGTAGATTATAAATTGTACTTTAAAAGGATCAATTTCGATGAAAAACGAAGAATACATTCTTATTCTGTGAAATAGTAAAAAAAATATAAAATTATGAATTGGCTCTCAAATTTAGATTCATGTATCACAAAAAAACATTATATATAGACTTTAGTTAAACAAAAATAAATATATAAATTACTTATTATTAAGATAATTTTTTATTATATACAATAATTACACATCATATATTAATTTTGTTAAAATTATATAATTTTATTATATCATAATTAGAATCATTATCTTCTATCATGATCAGAGAAATCCGGGACAATGAATCAGATTATTATATAATTGTAATAAAATTGAAATTTATATAACCCGTACCATGAATTTATAACCGTATTATTGGCACGTGAATTTATTTTATGTATAATTCGTGATAAAATTGAAATAAGTAATATATAATTACATAAAATTATAATTATAATTCCTAATAATTATAATATTAAAATTATCACCTACTCTCTGAACAATAATTAAATAAAATCAAGATTATTAACGTGCTATTACTGCTCATTTCAATCTTATGGTAATTATTATTATTATTATTGAATAATGAATAAGAATTAGAATTATATCTTTATTTTTTAAATTAATATAATTAAAATAATTAAAAATATTTAAAATTAATGTGCGTTATTAATATCATAAGATTTAATCATTTTATGATTAGAATTAAATTTTTTTATCATGATTACCACGACTGGTGTCATTATCATATCATTATCATATATTATTATTATTATTAAAATGATTAAAAATATTTTTAATTGATAATTGATAAGTAGTTTAATAATGCATTAAATATTGATTTGATATAATTATAATGAAGATATGTTCCTAAATTAGTATAATTATATATTATTCATTAAATATTAATTATAATATACTTATAATAAAGATAATTTTTATAAAATAATTTAGAATAGAAAAAATTGCATTCATTTTGGAGGGAAAACGGAATCACGAGGAATCGACACGTCACCTTTATTAGTTGGGGGAAAATCCAATTTTAGTATATTAAGTAGAAGTAGACTAGTAACCTAGGTTTACAAAAAATGAGTAAACTAAGATAGATAGTGCAGAAATCCACTTTTGGGACCCACTTGGTGTGTGCTGGGGCTGAGCATTGAAGCTTTCACGTGCATAGGCTATTTCTGGAGTTAAACGCCAAGTTGTAACCTGTTTCTGGCGTTTGACTCTAGCTTGTAACCTGTTTTTGGCATTCAACGCCAGAATAGGGCAGAAGGCTGGCGTTGAACGCCAGTTTGCGTCGTCTAAACTCGGAAAAAGTATGGACTATTATATATTGCTGGAAAGCCCTGGATGTCTACTTTCCAATTCAATTAAGAGCGCATCATTTGGACTCCTGTAGCTCCAAAAATTTCATTTCAAGTGCAGGGAGGTTAGAATCCAACAATATCTGCAGTCCTTTTTCAGCCTCTGAATCAGATTTTTGCTCAGGTCCCTCAATTTCAGCCAAAAAATACCTGAAATCACAGAAAAATACACAAACTCATAACAAAGTCTAGAAATATAATTTTTACATAAAAACTAATAAAAATATACTAAAAAGTAGCTAGATCCTACTAAAAACTATATTAAAATATCCTAAAAAAGCGTATAAAATATCCGCTCATCAGACACCCTGAGGGGAGTGTAGTTATGGTATTTTCTAAGTTTTTCTGCCTGCTCTTGTACCTCGTTTAGAGATGTTGGGTGCTTTCTGGATATAGAGTGGCTAAAGGGTCCTTCTCTCAAACCATTGATGTGACCCATGATAGCTACTTCTGTTGGCAGACTTTGTATGTCCAGACATGCTTTGTTGAATATTTTCATGTAGTTGCGGAGGCTTTTCCAATCTCTTTGCTTAATCCCCAACAGGCTAAGGGGATGTTTGGTTTTGTCTTTTTGGATGGAGAATCGAGCTAGGAACATCTTGGCGAGGTCCTCAAAGCTTGCTATTGACCTTGGTGGCAAACTGTCGAATCATTTTATTGCCGTCTTGGTTAGAGTAGTTGGAAAGACTTTGCATTGAATGGCGTCCGAAGCGTCTGTGAGATACAACCTGCTTCTGAAATTGCTGAGATGATGGCTTGGATCAGATGTACCGTCGTGTGGGGTCATGTCAGGAGCTTTAAAGTCCTTTGGGACTTTAGCTTTCATGATTTCTTTGGTAAATGGATCTGTGTCCTTGTGGGAGCTATCTTCGTGACTGGATCGAACGGTTTTAGCTTTGAGGTCAACCTCGAGCTTCAGGAGCTTTTCCTCTAGCTCTCAGCGTCATCTTGTTTCCTTCCGGAGGTCTCTCTCGGCTTTCTGCTGATGCTCAGCCTCTTTTTTGAGCTGTTTGAGACGATCATGTTGGGCTTGTAGAGCATCTAAAATTTCTGCATTCGAAGATTGCTTGTCTCCGTTAGGTTGAGGTGTGTCCTTTGACGTGGAATCTGTATTCTTAAGCGGCGTTCTTTCTTCTGAACCGGAGTTGTGATCGTTGTCAAGATTGTCCGCCAGGGTGATGGGATGACTTCCAGGTCCCTGGCAACGGCGCCAATATTTCAAGGGTTACTTGAAACTGAAGATCGATCTCAGACAAGATCTTCTGTGTTGGCCGGTGCTGCTATGTCCGATCTGACACAGTTGGGGATGCTGTTGATCCTTCGTCACCAGAGGGTGGTGGTACCTGCAAGAGACTCCGATGCTTAAGTTAGCACGTGCTTTAGGCAAGATTTTGTGTAGAATCAGAGTATGAGTTATACCTGGGTGCTCTAGTGTATTAATAGTAGTGTGGAGTAACCTCCATTAAGATAAGTTAGTTATCTTATCTTATCTTTGAGTGAAGTCATCTTATCTTTTAGGCCAACCGCCTTTAAAGTGGGCTGCGTCCTTTTGATTGGGCCTACTTGGGCCTCTACGGCGATTTGATCAAGCTTTTTGAGAAGAGGTCGGTAGCGATCTGATGCAAATGCATATTTGCATTATTAGTTAGTTAGTTTAGTTAGTTTTAGCTTAATTTCGCTCATTTTCCCTAAATAAACAAGTCCTTTTATGAGTTTTGTTTCCATGCATGATGATATCAAGGAACATGTTAATTCTAGCTAAATTCATGCAAATGTTTTAAGGAATGCATATATGAATGAGTATGAATGAATCTCATGAAATTTATTGCATGAATTGGTAAGACTTTGAAGCTATTTCCCTTGTTGATGATAGGTAATGAGACAAGGAAGCATGGAAGCAAGAATGATGCAAGCTGGGCAAGAAGTTGGCGTTGCCAACTTGGATACAAGGGGCGTTATTCTTGCCAACGCCAGGAAAATGAAGTTGGCGTTGCCAACTTGGATATAGTGTGCGTTATTGAGGACAACGCCCACACACAAAGAGCTTGGTCCTGGAGGCAACCAAGGAGCAAAGTTGGCGTTGCCAACTTGAGATCCACGTTGCCAACGCCACAACACAAGGCAAGCTTGACCCTGGAAGGAGCAAAGTTGGCGTTGCCAACTCTAGAACCAAGTTGCCAACGCCACAACACAAGCAAGTTTGGCAGCCCTGGAAGCAAAGTTGGCGTTGCCAACTCTAGAACCAAGTTGCCAACGCCCACACAAACAAGGAACTTGAGCCATGAAGGAGTGTCGAGGGCGTTGCCAACGCCAAGAACTATGGGCGTTGTTGAAGGCAACGCCACACACACAAGCCTGGCCCTGGAGCAAGCTCAACCACGTTGCCAACTTGAGGAGGGCGTTGCCAACGCCACACAACCAAGCAACTTTGGCACCATGGGAAGCAAGCTCAACCACGTTGCCAACGCTAGATGGGCGTTGCCAACGCCACACACAAGCAAATTTTGGCACCAAGTCATGGCGCACCAACCAGGTTGCCAAACGCCCAATGGCGCACCAACGGCGTTGCAAACGCCCATCAGCCCACCATCCGCGTTGCCAACGCCAATCAAGGCACCATCCAAGTTGCTAGCGCCAGGGAGATGCACCATGCACGTTGCCAACGCCCAATGGCCTTGCCATGCACGTTGCCAACGCCAGGAAGCAAGCATGGAGCCTTGAGAAGGGCTCGAGCACGTTGCCAACGTGCTAAAGAGAAGGAGTTATTCACAACAACGCCAGGAAATTATGGTGCACGTTGCTAACTTGAAATGTATGGGCGTTATTCACAACAACTCCAACAAGGCAGCCTGACCATGTCCTCTTCAATGGAAGATATCTTGAGCTACAGAGATCCAAATTGAGTGCTTTCAGTTGCGTTGGAAAGCTGACATTCAGAGCTTTCCAACCATATATAATAGTCTATGGTGGAGCACAAGATTGAAGCCAAACCAGAGTCATCTTTAGACCCTAAAAACAAGAACATGAAGTGAAATTCAAGGGAGCTAGAGATGAGCCTTGGATGTGGGATCGAGCACGTTGCCAACGTGCATTAAGGGGGCGTGTTTTGCAACAACGCCAGCCTCAAGCCCCTGCCTTGGGAGAGTGATGCATGGGCACGTTGCCAACTTGGGGTTGAGGGTGCGTTATTCACAACAACTTGGCAACAACTTGGCAGCTTGACCTTACCTTCTTTGAGGAACCATAACTTGAGCTAGGAAAGTCCAATTGAGGTGATTCCAGTGGCATTAGAAAATAGACATCAAGAGCTTTCCAATGATGCATAATAGTCCATATTGAAGCTGAAGGTTGACACTCAAATTCTGGGCTACATTTAGCATGAAAGTAAGGCCAAGAAGAGGAAAAGCAAGTTGTTGGCAACAACTTGGGCTAGCAACGCCCAAGTCTCATACTTCATGCCCAGGAAATTGGCATGCACGTTGCCAACGTGCACTAAGGCCTGAGTTATTGCCAACAACGCCCATCAATGGGCCAGAATTGGTGCCAACTTGCTCTACTTTCCCTATTCATCACAAAGGCCAAAACACCTCCAATTGAGCCAAGAATTCAACAATGAGAAAGCCCACATTGCTAACCCAAATTGAAGATCTCTGAAGAGTTTTAGAGTAGTATAAATAGAAGAGATTGATGTACTTGTGGGGGACTTTTACACTTTTGATTACTTTTTAACACTTAGCATTTTTATTCACTTTTAGCACTTTTTACTTGGCTTTGTAAGAACTTCCGGGTACTCTCCCGAGAAGCTCATTTTTGGCTTTTCTATTGGAACTTTTCTCCTTCATTTACAAGTTTTAAGCATTTCCTTATTCTTCTTCTTCTTCCTTTATATTTAGTTTAATCTTGATTTATGGCAATTGTTGTTGAAATTGGAGCAATGACTCACTAAACCCCACTTTCATTAGGGGGAGGAGCTCTGTTTGTTGGAATGAATTGGTGAACCCATCCTCTCCTCCTCAATTCTAGTGGTTGATCTAAAGAGGGAACTCTTGCTCTTCATAGATTCAACCACCATCGAGAGAGGGGTTAATCTACATGAATTATGTGGTGAATTTGAGGAATGAGCCACATAATTCAGTTTAGAGTTCATCCTCTCATGATTCCTTTAATCAATATACCTTGGTTAGTATGTGAGATGTAACTCTCCTTGGTTGAGATTATAGGAATTGTGTGGCTGGATTAGATTTGAGCTTCATCTCTTCTCATGAACAATTAGATCACGAGAGTGGCAATTGGTTATGTTGAGAGAGATTGAATTACCAAGAGATTGGGATTCAATCACCCACTTGCCATGGATCTATACCCATGATTGAGGAAGATTTGACTAACATCAATTCATGAAAACTAGCATCTCTGATCCCTAATGATCCTCTCTATCATTAATTCTCATTTCTCTTGCTCTAGTTATTTGATTACCCATTTCCCAATCCCCTTCTACATTCTGTCTATTTACCACTCTTGTTATTTACATTCTGTTCATTTACTTCTTGTCATTTACTCTTATGTTCTTTAAATTTCTGCAACTTTAATTCCATGCAATTTATCTTTGATGTCATTTAAGTTTCTTGCACTTTAAGTTTCCGTCATTTACTTGCACTTTATTTCTATCTTCTAGTTCTTTACATTCCTTGCCATTTAAATTCCTGCAATTATGTTCAAAAGTCACAATGCTCATAAAACCAAAACCATGTTTGCTTGACTAAATTTACCATTTAACTAAAGTTGCTTAATCTACCAATCCTCGTGGGATCGACCTCACTCTTTGTGAGTTTTATTACTTGATACGACCCGGTATACTTGCCGGTAAATACGTGAAATTAATTTTTTACGTATCAAGTTTTTGGCGCCGTTGCCGGGGATTGGAAAGATTGACAATGATTAAGTGAAAGGTGGTTTAGATTAAGCATTTTTTTTTGTTAAGCCCACTAACTGTTTGATACTTTGTTTCACTAACTCCAATTCCACTCTAGTTCTAGAATATTTCACTTGTGATTTTGGTTCTGTTTGTGTATGTCAGGAACAAGTAGACGTGATATTGAGGACGAGAGAACCCGCCGAAGGTTAAGGAGAGCAGAAAGAGGAAAGTTCATAGTTGGTGAAGAAGGGTCAGAGGAATCAGAGGGAGAAGATCAAGTCATGGAGGATGAGATGCAAAACCCTCCTGGAGGGGTCAACAATAATGGTGGACACGCTAGAAGGGTGTTATCCTCATATACTATCCCTGATCCAAGACATTGTGGGAGCAGCATTGCTACACCAAATGTTCAGGCCAATAACTTTGAGCTAAAACCTCAGCTCATCACTTTGGTACAGAACAATTGCTCTTATGGAGGGGGACCTCTTGAAGACCCAAATCAACATCTCTCTGTTTTTCTGAGGATATGCAATACAGTGAAGACAAATGGAGTGCATCCAGATGTCTACAAGTTGTTGCTATTTCCATTCTCTTTGAGGGATAAAGCCACTCAATGGCTAGAATCATTCCCCAAGGAAAGCCTCAATGATTGGAATGAAGTGATGGGCAAATTTCTAGCAAAGTTCTACCCACCTCAAAAGGTCATCAAGTTAAAGACAGAGGTTCAGACTTTTAGGCAAATGGAAGGGGAGTCATTGTACGAAGCCTGGGAAAGATATAAGGCACTAATGAGAAGATGTCCTCCAGACATGTTTAGTGATTGGGTTAAGCTCCAAAACTTCTATGAAGGCCTAAGCTTAGAAGCAAGGAAGGGACTAGACTACTCATCAGGAGGATCACTCAACATGATGAAAACTGCTGAGGAGGCTCAAAACCTCATTGAGATTGTGGCAAACAATCAATATTATTACTCATCAGAGAGGCAACACAATCCACCCCCAAAGAAAGGTGTAATGGAGCTTGAAGGTGTTGATGCTATCTTGGCACAAAACAAGTTAATGCACCAACAAATCCAACAACAAATGGAGATGATAACAAAGAGAATGGATGGTATGCAACTTGCATCAGTGAACACAACAAATCAACCATCACTTGAATGGAACCAAGGTGAAGGAACCACGGTTGAACAACCACAAGAACAAGTTCAATACATGCAGAATACTTCAAATTCTCAGGAGGAATTCCATGGTGATACATACAACTCATCTTGGAAGAATCATCCCAATTTAAAGTGGGGAGAAAACCATTGGCAAAAGAACAACAACCACAATCACACCCGTAACACAAACAACCAAAATCACCATACCAACAACACTAACCAATATAGAAAAACACAAAACACATATCAACACCCCCATCATAACTCACAAACCCACCAAAATAACTTCCTGCACCAACATCCAACTCACAAAATTACCACACTAATCCACCCAACAACTTCCAACAACAATCAACCCCCATCATACCTCCAATTGACCATCATGAGGCCAGAATCTCAAGTCTGGAAGCAACCTTGCAAGCACTTGCTCAAACCACTCAAGCTTTAGCTAAGGGACAACAAGAACAAGCGGTCACTATGAAGAACATTGAGAGACAAGTGGGACAACTAGCCAAACAAGCCGAGAAACCAACCCATGTCCTCCCAAGTGACACAATACCCAACCCAAGAGAAGAATGTAAGGCTTTGCAGTTAAGGAGTGGCAAGGTAGTTGGTGAAAGTTCAAATAAAGAAGCAACAAAACCCAAAGAGCAAGACACAGTGGAGAAGCAAGATGAAGAAAAGGGTTCAACATCTAACAAAGGCAAGGAGGTTGTCAAGCCACAAGGCAATCCACCAAGTCAAGGAGGCAACCGTGATGGCAAGGAGAGTATGAATCCACAAAAAGAAAACAAAAATGAAGGAGTGAAAGCTTATGTACCCAAGCTTCCATACCCAACTAGGATACACAAAGGAGCAAAGGACCAACAATTCCCAAGGTTCTTAGAGATCTTCAAGAAACTTGAAATCAACATCCCATTGGCAGAGGCTCTAGAACAGATGCCATTGTATGCAAAGTTTCTTAAGGAGTTGATCACCAAGAAGAGGAGTTGGCAAGAAAAAGAAACCGTGGTTCTCAATCAAGAGTGTAGTGCCATCATTCAACAAGGGTTACCTCCAAAACTCAAAGACCCTGGCAGCTTTCTCATACCTTGCACGATTGGGAGCATGGCTGTTGACAAATCACTTTGTGACCTGGGAGCAAGCATTAACTTAATGCCCCTTACCATGATGAAGAAAATGATGATTGAAGAGCTCAAACCCACAAGGATGTCACTCCAACTTGCTGACAGATCCATCAAAGTGCCAAATGGAGTAGTTGAGAACCTCTTGGTGAAGGTGGGAAACTTCATATTCCCAGCTGATTTTGTGGTCCTAGACATGGATGAAGAGGGAAACAATTCAGTCATTCTTGGTAGACCCTTTTTGGCTACAGCTAGAACAATCATTGATGTGGAAAAGGGAGAGATGATCTTCAGGGTGCATGATGAGCAAATGACCATAAATGTCTTCAAAGCAATGCAACACCCTGTTGAGAAAGAAAATTGCATGAGGATTGATGTAGTAGACTCTTTGGTTGAAGAAGTGCTTGACACAAACCATCAAATGAAACAAGAGGAAGTCCATAACATCAAAGGACAAGAAGAAAACACGTTGGAAGCATCAAAGGAACCAAGTGAAGCTACCAAAGAAAAGGCACCACAACAAGAGTTGAAACCACTACCCCCTCATCTTAAATATGCATTTCTTGGTGAGAAGGATAGCTTCCCAGTGATCATCAATTCCACATTGAATGCAGAAGAAGAAGAAAAGCTCCTTGTGGTTTTGAGAGCTCACAAAGAGGCATTGGGATGGACCATTGATGACTTGAAAGGCATAAGCCCTGCTGTATGCATGCACAAGATACTCTTAGAGGAGGGTTCCAAACCGGTGGTACAACCCCAAAGAAGATTGAATCCTACAATGAAGGAGGTTGTTCAAAAGGAAGTCCTGAAGTTGTGCAAGGCTGGGATCATCTACCCTATATCTGACAGCCCATGGGTCAGTCCAGTGCAAGTAGTACCTAAGAAAGGAGGCATGACTGTCATTGTTAATGAGAAGAATGAGCTTATCCCAACACGAACAGTGACAGGGTGGAGGATGTGCATAGACTATAGGAGGTTGAATGATGCCACAAGAAAAGACCACTTTCCTCTACCTTTCATTGATCAGATGCTTGAAAGGTTGGCTAGCCATGCTTATTATTGTT
The DNA here is from genome assembly GCF_014773155.1 of Arachis stenosperma. Lineage (NCBI taxonomy): Eukaryota > Viridiplantae > Streptophyta > Magnoliopsida > Fabales > Fabaceae > Arachis > Arachis stenosperma. Next base: position 54,027,698 of record NC_080380.1, read on the forward strand.
TTCTTGATGGATATTCTGGGTATAATCAGATAGTGGTTGACCCCATGGATCAAGAGAAGACTTCCTTCACTTGTCCCTTTGGAGTCTTTGCATACCGGAGGATGCCATTTGGACTTTGCAATGCCCCAGCTACCTTTCAAAGATGCATGCTTTCAATCTTCTCAGACATGGTAGAAAAATTCATTGAAGTCTTTATGGATGATTTCTCTGTTTTTGGTGATTCATTCAATACTTGCTTGCACCATCTTACCTTAGTCTTGAAAAGATGCCAAGAAACAAACTTAGTTTTGAATTGGGAAAAATGCCATTTCATGGTACCCGAAGGCATTGTTCTTGGTCATAAAATTTCAAGAAAAGGTATAGAGGTTGACAAGGCAAAAGTAGAAATTATAGAAAAACTTCCTTTGCCAACTAGTGTGAAAGCCGTTAGGAGTTTCTTGGGGCATGCTGGATTTTATAGGAGATTCATCAAAGATTTTTCAAAAATAGCAAAGCCACTAAGCAATTTGCTGGTGGTAGACAATCCTTTTATCTTTGATGATGAATGCAAGCATGCTTTTGAAACTCTAAAGGCTAAGCTTACCACAGCACCAATCATCACACCCCCAATTTGGGGACTACCTTTTGAACTCATGTGTGATGCAAGCAACCTTGCAATTGGCGCTGTGTTGGGGCAGAGGAAGGAAAAGAGGCTTCATGTTATCTACTATGCAAGTAAGGTATTGAATGAAACTCAAAGAAACTACACCACAACAGAGAAAGAGTTACTAGCCGTGGTGTATGCCTTTGATAAGTTTAGACAATATTTGATTGGATCTAAAGTCTTAGTGTATACTGACCATGCTGCCATTAAGTATCTTATGTCAAAACAGGATGCCAAACCAAGGCTAATCAGATGGGTGCTACTCCTACAAGAGTTTGACATTGAGATCAAAGATAGAAAGGGCAGTGAAAATCAAGTTGCTGATCACTTATCAAGGGTACCACAAGATGCATGCCAAGACAACATTCCATCAATAAATGAAGAGTTTCCAGATGAACACCTCTTACACATTCAACATGTCCCTTGGTTTGCAGACATGGCCAACTACAAGGCAGGAAGAATCATTCCACAAGAGTACACAAGACAACAAGTTAAGAAGCTATTGCATGAGGCTAGGTTCTTCTTTTGGGACGAACCATTCTTGTTCAAAAGATGCCCAGATGGAATGATAAGAAGATGTGTGCCAGAAGGTGAGATGAAGGACATACTATGGCATTGTCACAACTCTAGCTATGGTGGTCATTTTGGGGCTGAAAGAACTGCTGCAAAGGTCCTTCAAAGTGGTTTCTATTGGCCTTCAATCTTCAAGGATGCTAGGGAGTTTGTGAGCCAATGCAATGAATGTCAAAGAACAGGGGGTTTGTCAAAGAAAAATGAGATGCCTCAAAAGTTCATTTTGGAAGTGGAACTCTTTGATTTGTGGGGAATAGATTTCATGGGACCTTTTCCTCCATCCTACACGTTCAAATACATCCTGGTAGCAGTAGAGTATGTCTCCAAATGGGTAGAAGCAATAGCCACCACCACATGTGATACCAACGTGGTCTTGCAATTCCTCAAGAAGAACATCTTCACTAGATTTGGAGTGCCCAAAGGACTTATAAGTGATGGGGGAAGCCACTTTTGCAACAAGCAACTCAATTCTTTACTCCACAAGTATGGTGTTACACACAAAGTAGCTACCCCATATCACCCACAAACCAATGGACAAGCTGAACTTGCCAACAGAGAGCTGAAAAGGATCTTGGAGAAAACTGTGGGAACAACAAGAAAGGATTGGGTTAGGAAGCTAGATGATGCACTTTGGGCATATAGGACAGCCTTCAAGACACCCATAGGAAAATCTCCATTTCAGTTGGTGTATGGAAAAGCATGCCACCTCCCTGTGGAGCTTGAACATAAGGCCTTCTGGGCCACCAAACTTCTGAATTTAGATGCTCAAGCAGCAGGAGAGAAGAGGTTGCTACAACTCAATGAGCTTGAGGAGTTCAGATTGGAGGCATATGACAATGCCAAAATATACAAGGAGAGAGCAAAGAGATGGCATGATAAGAGGATCTCTCAAAGAACATTTGAATCGGGCCAAAAGGTGTTGTTATTCAATTCAAGATTGAAGATCTTCCCTGGGAAGCTGAGGTCTAGATGGACTGGTCCATACACCATCACCAAAGTATCACCTCATGGCTATGTTGAACTGCTTGATGAAGCCTCAAAACAAACCTTCACAGTCAATGGACATAGGGTGAAGCACTATTTTGGTGGCCCTTGGAGCAAGGAAGAGAGTGTGCAACTCTTAACATGAGCAAAGAAGCTGCAATGTCGAGCTAAGGACAATAAACAAAGCGCTTCATGGGAGGCAACCCATGCACAGGGAGTCTTTTATTTTCATGTTTTAGTAACCAATAATGATCAAGTAGACTAGTACATGGTGTATGCAAGGCACTAAGTTTGGTGTGGCCAATCTTGAAGTAATGGCAAATGTGTGTTCTACAACACTTAGCCACAAACTAAGTTTGGTGTCCATACATACACGAAAATGCTAGGCTATGAAAGTATTGTCATCTACTTTAGTTATAAAAAAAAAAAAAAAAAAAAAAAAAAAAAAAAACGTGAAAAAGCATGCAATGTAGGTAAATTACTAAGTTTGAGGTGGCTATCTTTGGAATTAATTCCATAGAACACTTAGTCACAAACTAAGTTTGGTGTCTTTACTTGCATTATTAATGCTAAAAAAATAGATTAGGGAATCTAATTTAGTCAATTTTGCATAGGAACATCATCATAGATTTTTAGCCATTAATGTCACTTTAAGAATCTCAAGCCTTTGGCATTTTGTTGCAGGAAAGAAAGAAAGAAGTGATGGGGAATCTTGGAAGCATATAATGGAAGAAAGAAAGAAATGATGGAGAATCTTAGTGAGTGAGGTCACGGATACACAAGGAAGGGAAGTCACATGATTTTGAACTTTGTGCATGGGGAAAAACAAATCAACATGCAATGGGCACAAGGAAGCATGCCATGACCGAGCCTTAAATGCCTTCCCACCAACTTTCACTTTAAATACTTCAACCATATTCATTCATCATTCATTCTTCTACCCACCAACTTTCACTTCACTAACCGAACTCATACTCAACCTCTAACCTACTCCATGTTTCACAAATTCTAACCTTGGACCTCATCTTTACCCAACAAAACTCTTGAAGCATCACATCTCTCACATAACCGAAACACTCAATCTCCTTCACCATCATTTTCTACCTTCTCTAAGTCACCGTGCTTATCTCATATCTCTCTCATTCACAATCATTTTCCTTGTGCTTGAGGACAAGCATTCATCTAAGTTTGGTGTTGGGGAGATTCAATCTTGCAAGTGAATCTCAATGGCCTCATCATCAAGGGATAGGAGAGAAGATGAATTTGATCAAAGAAGATTCAAATCCAAACACAATGAGCGGATCTTTAGTTGGATGTCAAGCAAAGATGTTGTTCCAGAGCTACCATTCAAGCTTAAAAAAGATGAATATCCTGAAATACAAAAAATAATCAGAAAAAGGGGATGGGAGCTTCTCTGTGACCAACCTCAAGAAGTGAGCATGCTTCTCATCCATGAATTCTTTACTAATGTGATAAGAGAATATGATGATGAAGAACCTTACATGAGCTATGTAAGAGGTGTGGATGTTGATTTTAGCCCGGACACCATCAATAGGGTGCTAAGGGTCAAGCACAAACAGTTCAAACGACCTAGCTATGAAGAAAGGGTTGAAAATGACCCAAGATATGTGGATGTGGTGAGTGACTTATGCAGAATAGGCACTGATTGGGTATTGGATTCACATGGCCGACCACTCAAACTTCGGAGAGGTGATCTCATACCTCAAGCAAAAGGATGGCATGACATAGTAAGGAGGTCATTGATCTCTACTTCAAATAACTCTGAGGTAACCGTGAATAGAGCTATAATGATCCATTGCATAATGAAAGGAGGGGAAATCAATGTTGGAGACATTATAGCCAGGAACATCATTGAAATAGCTCAAAAAGTCAAACAGGACAGCTGGCTAGGATATCCTAGTACCATTCTGCGCCTATGTGAAGAAGCTGGAGTGCCTCTTGAAGAATTTGGAGAAACTGATTTGGTCTCTATTGGAAAGCCTCTCACCCGAGAAAGGTTGGAGTTCATCACCACAACACAATTGGAAAGGCAACCCTTAGCAAGAAGGAAAAAAAGGAAAGAAGTAAGACAAGAGGAGGAGCCTCAAGAAATGGATGAATCCCACACCTTGAACATGAACCAACTCCAAGCCGCCTTGGAAGGGATTTCTGGGCAATACTCACAAATTCAAAGAAGCCAAGAAGAGCAAGCTCAACAACAAAGGGATCTTTGGCAGTTGATGGATCAACAAAGAGGTATTCAAGTTCAATGGATGAACCAACAAAATGAATACCAAGCACACATGATGGAGTTACAACAAGAACAATATGCCAAGATGCAGGAAGCCATCAACAATTCGGCTATGGAACATGAAAAAGCCATGGAGAAAGTGATACAAGAACAAGCTCAACTAAGGATAGAGCAAGCTCAGCAAAGAGAACTTCTCCATAGGTTGGATGCTAGACATGAAACACTCTACAGAGATTTCAATGAAAACAGAATGTTCAAGGAAGCCAGGCACAAGGACAGACTTGACTATGACATATGCACCCAAGAAAAGCTTAGTTACCTCTGTTCCACACCCCCATTGATCAACCCACAAATCAAATGTTTTAATGAGGCTCGGAAGATATTTGAACAGCAAGAACTAGCAAGGGTGAGATTCAATCAACAGAGGCTACAGGAGACAATGATAAGCTCAGGAATTTGGCAAAGAGAAGAGAGGGATGCAACGACACAACAACAAGGAGAACGGAGGAGTAAAAAGATAGAAGATCCAAAGGGAGATTCAACAACAAAGCAACAAGGAGAGTTAAGAAGTAAAAAGAAACAAGATCCAAAGGGCAAAGGAAAGCAAGGAGAATCAAGCAAAGGAAAAGGGACATGAAGACTAAAGGTGGTGAAGTTCCTTTGTTTTTCTTTATGTTTCTTTATGTTTTTAAATAAAAAAAGATGTATGTCTGAAATATGGTATACCTTCTAGGATGCATTTTCTTTTTGAAGCATTGTCTTTTATATTGCCCATTCCATGCATCACCACTCACAAATTTGGAATGGTTGCTTGTCTTTAGTACTTTTACTTGTCATTGGAATAAAAGGTGTAGTTTGATGTAAGAACAGAGAGAATTCTAGCTTAAAAAGAATCATGTTGTCCCATGAGAAAAGTGCTAGTATGTTTATTGTGAAAGAAGCAATGTTCAATGATTTCAAAAGAATGCTTGCTTATACAAGACTAGTTTGGTTAAGGATCACAAAGACTTTAACAGTAATAGCACAAATAACCTTGACAATAAAGAAAAGAGAGTACATAGAATGAAAGGCTAGGCATCAATGACAAAAGTTGGATATGTGTCTGTGGTGATTGATGTTAAGAGACATACTTGGGCTAGTAAATCCGAGGGGTGCTTCATCACCCGGTAACTTGAGTTAACTAACTCGGGATTATCGATTGAAAACCCACAATCAAGAGTAGCTCTATAACAGAACATTTAGCAACCCAAAGAGGTGCTGGACACCACTATCCAAACAAGATTTCAATGTTATATGCCTGTGACTGAATGTGTTAAGGAAAGAGGCTTGAGTGAGTAAATCTTTAAGAGTGTCTCAACACTTAACAACTTGAACCAACTGGTTTGGGATTGTTGATTGAAAGCTTATGCTAAAGAGCCGCCTTAAGACAAGATTTCGAGCTTAATTGAAAGAAAAAAAAGGAGAAAAAAAAGAAGGAAAAAGAAATAAGCAAAAAAAAAAAAAAATTTGGTTCAAGGATCATGTGCTAAGGTATGAAAGAAGTCTAGTGAAGTTAACCAATTTAGTAGTGAAGCAAGCATTTTAATTGAAAAAGTTGAATAGTTGTGTTCAATTACAATAAATTAATGACTACACAAGTGAGGACAATATGCTCAATGAAAATTACTCTCTGGAAGAACATTCAAGTCTTACATCTTAAATTCTTGTGACAAAATCCTGTATATTTTGCTTGAGGACAAGCAATACTTTAAGTTTGGTGTTGTGATGCAAATGCATATTTGCATTATTAGTTAGTTAGTTTAGTTAGTTTTAGCTTAATTTCGCTCATTTTCCCTAAATAAACAAGTCCTTTTATGAGTTTTGTTTCCATGCATGATGATATCAAGGAACATGTTAATTCTAGCCAAATTCATGCAAATGTTTTAAGGAATGCATATATGAATGAGTATGAATGAATCTCATGAAATTTATTGCATGAATTGGTAAGACTTTGAAGCTATTTCCCTTGTTGATGATAGGTGATGAGACAAGGAAGCATGGAAGCAAGAATGATGCAAGCTGGGCAAGAAGTTGGCGTTGCCAACTTGGATACAAGGGGCGTTATTCTTGCCAACGCCAGGAAAATGAAGTTGGCGTTGCCAACTTGGATATAGTGTGCGTTATTGAGGACAACGCCCACACACAAAGAGCTTGGTCCTGGAGGCAACCAAGGAGCAAAGTTGGCGTTGCCAACTTGAGATCCACGTTGCCAACGCCACAACACAAGGCAAGCTTGACCCTGGAAGGAGCAAAGTTGGCGTTGCCAACTCTAGAACCAAGTTGCCAACGCCACAACACAAGCAAGTTTGGCAGCCCTGGAAGCAAAGTTGGCGTTGCCAACTCTAGAACCAAGTTGCCAACGCCCACACAAACAAGGAACTTGAGCCATGAAGGAGTGTCGAGGGCGTTGCCAACGCCAAGAACTATGGGCGTTGTTGAAGGCAACGCCACACACACAAGCCTGGCCCTGGAGCAAGCTCAACCACGTTGCCAACTTGAGGAGGGCGTTGCCAACGCCACACAACCAAGCAACTTTGGCACCATGGGAAGCAAGCTCAACCACGTTGCCAACGCTAGATGGGCGTTGCCAACGCCACACATAAGCAAATTTTGGCACCAAGTCATGGCGCACCAACCAGGTTGCCAAACGCCCAATGGCGCACCAACGGCATTGCAAACGCCCATCAGCCCACCATCCGCGTTGCCAACGCCAATCAAGGCACCATCCAAGTTGCTAGCGCCAGGGAGATGTACCATGCACGTTGCCAACGCCCAATGGCCTTGCCATGCACGTTGCCAACGCCAGGAAGCAAGCATGGAGCCTTGAGAAGGGCTCGAGCACGTTGCCAACGTGCTAAAGAGAAGGAGTTATTCACAACAACGCCAGGAAATTATGGTGCACGTTGCTAACTTGAAATGTATGGGCGTTATTCACAACAACTCCAACAAGGCAGCCTGACCATGTCCTCTTCAATGGAAGATATCTTGAGCTACAGAGATCCAAATTGAGTGCTTTCAGTTGCGTTGGAAAGCTGACATTCAGAGCTTTCCAACCATATATAATAGTCTATGGTGGAGCACAAGATTGAAGCCAAACCAGAGTCATCTTTAGACCCTAAAAACAAGAACATGAAGTGAAATTCAAGGGAGCTAGAGATGAGCCTTGGATGTGGGATCGAGCACGTTGCCAACGTGCATTAAGGGGGCGTGTTTTGCAACAACGCCAGCCTCAAGCCCCTGCCTTGGGAGAGTGATGCATGGGCACGTTGCCAACTTGGGGTTGAGGGTGCGTTATTCACAACAACTTGGCAACAACTTGGCAGCTTGACCTTACCTTCTTTGAGGAACCATAACTTGAGCTAGGAAAGTCCAATTGAGGTGATTCCAGTGGCATTAGAAAATAGACATCAAGAGCTTTCCAATGATGCATAATAGTCCATATTGAAGCTGAAGGTTGACACTCAAATTCTGGGCTACATTTAGCATGAAAGTAAGGTCAAGAAGAGGAAAAGCAAGTTGTTGGCAACAACTTGGGCTAGCAACGCCCAAGTCTCATACTTCATGCCCAGGAAATTGGCATGCACGTTGCCAACGTGCACTAAGGCCTGAGTTATTGCCAACAACGCCCATCAATGGGCCAGAATTGGTGCCAACTTGCTCTACTTCCCCTATTCATCACAAAGGCCAAAACACCTCCAATTGAGCCAAGAATTCAACAATGAGAAAGCCCACATTGCTAACCCAAATTGAAGATCTCTGAAGAGTTTTAGAGTAGTATAAATAGAAGAGATTGATGTACTTGTGGGGGACTTTTACACTTTTGATTACTTTTTAACACTTAGCATTTTTATTCACTTTTAGCACTTTTTACTTGGCTTTGTAAGAACTTCCGGGTACTCTCCCGAGAAGCTCATTTTTGGCTTTTCTATTGGAACTTTTCTCCTTCATTTACAAGTTTTAAGCATTTCCTTATTCTTCTTCTTCTTCCTTTATATTTAGTTTAATCTTGATTTATGGCAATTGTTGTTGAAATTGGAGCAATGACTCACTAAACCCCACTTTCATTAGGGGGAGGAGCTCTGTTTGTTGGAATGAATTGGTGAACCCATCCTCTCCTCCTCAATTCTAGTGGTTGATCTAAAGAGGGAACTCTTGCTCTTCATAGATTCAACCACCATCGAGAGAGGGGTTAATCTACATGAATTATGTGGTGAATTTGAGGAATGAGCCACATAATTCAGTTTAGAGTTCATCCTCTCATGATTCCTTTAATCAATACCTTGGTTAGTATGTGAGATGTAACTCTCCTTGGTTGAGATTATAGGAATTGTGTGGCTGGATTAGATTTGAGCTTCATCTCTTCTCATGAACAATTAGATCACGAGAGTGGCAATTGGTTATGTTGAGAGAGATTGAATTACCAAGAGATTGGGATTCAATCACCCACTTGCCATGGATCTATACCCATGATTGAGGAAGATTTGACTAACATCAATTCATGAAAACTAGCATCTCTGATCCCTAATGATCCTCTCTATCATTAATTCTCATTTCTCTTGCTCTAGTTATTTGATTACCCATTTCCCAATCCCCTTCTACATTCTGTCTATTTACCACTCTTGTTATTTACATTCTGTTCATTTACTTCTTGTCATTTACTCTTATGTTCTTTAAATTTCTGCAACTTTTAATTCCATGCAATTTATCTTTGATGTCATTTAAGTTTCTTGTACTTTAAGTTTCCGTCATTTACTTGCACTTTATTTCTATCTTCTAGTTCTTTACATTCCTTGCCATTTAAATTCCTGCAATTATGTTCAAAAGTCACAATGCTCATAAAACCAAAACCATGTTTGCTTGACTAAATTTACCATTTAACTAAAGTTGCTTAATCTACCAATCCTCGTGGGATCGACCTCACTCTTTGTGAGTTTTATTACTTGATACGACCCGGTATACTTGCCGGTAAATACGTGAAATTAATTTTTTACGTATCACGATCCTCCTTAAGAGGTCGGTCGCTCCTTCTTTGATCATCTCGGACCGTATCGCTCGACCTAGGGTATGAACAGCAAGGTCGGCCAAAAAAAACCGTTTAGCTAGTGATCGGGCTCCCAAGTGGTTCCCACATATGCCACTGTGTACTTCATCTAATACCTCCTTCATATTAGAGGTCGGGACGCACTTTAGGAGAGGTATTGTTACCCTTCTTTTGCATAGAACATTGTGGACTAAGGTATAATTTTGTGCTTTCCTTATGAGCCTTCGAGCCTCTTTTTCATCTTTAAGAATAATATCAAACATAAGATAGTTGACTATAGGGGTCATCCATCCTAAATTTTTGTTGGATATGGCCATTATGTCCGAGTTGTCATCTCCCTTTGATATTGATGGTGCATGAAAAATTTTCTGGATGAGGCTTCTATTATTGTTCCCTAGCTAGGCGCTGGCTAACTTGGAGAGAGCATCTGCTCGGGAATTTGACTCCTGAGTTATGTGTCGGATGTTTCCTTCTGAGAATTGTGCTAGTTGTTCTCGTACTTCATCTAAGTATATCTTCATATTAGGGTCCTTGGCTTTATAAGTACCATTAATTTGTGAAGTTACCTGATGTGGTGCTAAACATCAGTTCAGAATTTCTTAGGAATAAAAATTACGTTGCAAGTATAGTCCCAAACTGACAATTGACCCCAAATCAAAGTTTAGAGTAAGGAGTCTCACAATTCAATTCAATTAATCGGAAGTTTTACTTCCCTGGTCATCTTCCCACGGAGCTAGCAATTACGAGTTCACAATTTTGGTTGTGAAGTTGGCGGTTTTCAAGCATATAGAAAAAATTAAAGAAATTAAAGAATCAACAACTCAACCAATGAATTAATAGATACCAAAATAAAGAATTAAGCTAGTGAATAATAGTAACTCAGCAATGGTAGCGCAAATAAAGAACCAATAATGAATCAAAGAACAACTAATGCTAAATAGGAGAGAACAAGGTCAAAATTAGTGAAAATGTGGTTCAAAGCATAAGGGAACCTTGGCTTGGGGTTGGGGTTCAAGGAATTCTTTCCTTGTCATAACCACAACTATGGCAATTATAATGAGTTGATCTCACTTAATCAACTCTTAACATCGAAAGTAAGTCAAGTGAGAATAATTGTTTTTAATCTACAAATCCTAACTAACTTACTAATTAACTTAGTAAAAAGCTAGCGTTAGTGGAAACAAGAGCAACTAACAATCTAAAACAACCACTAAATGTTGGATATTATGACTCTAGTATCCGCTATGTATCCATTTTTCCAAGCCAATGAGTGAAAATCTACTCCATATTCAAAATTAACATTTTCACAAACACTTGGTGGGCAGAATGACCAAACATAGTGATATTGCAAAAATACTTTAAACTAAAACCAACCAATGAATAACATCAACAATGGAAACTCAATCAAATATGTAATAACCAATAAACATCAAATTAATCAGCAAGAACTCAAAGATTCAAAAGGTATATATATAAAATCTAACTTTAACTATAAAAAAGTGTAACAAAAGTAGTATAATCAAAGAGAAAATTTAGTATTACTTACAATGGTGGTAAGGTAGAATCCAAGATCAAAATAGAAAATGTAAACTTTTAATATAAACCTAAATTAAACCCTAAGAGATTTAAGAGAAAATTCTAAGAAAAACTAATATGAAAGCTCCATAAAACTATCTAATAATGTGTATGAATGATACGGTATCTTGCCCATTTGTTAGCCCTTCCATTTCAGCTTCAGACTTTGCAGAATTGGACCAAAAGGCCTCGAAAAACGCGAGCCACATGACTTTTTAATGAAGTCACGCATCAGGACTTGTGCGTACGCACAGGAGGTTGTGCGTATGCACACATTAGTGTGCTCTTCTTCTTTGTTTCTTCATTCGTTCTCCCATTTTGCATGCATTCCTTCCACTTTTCCCAGGCCATTCCTACCTATTTGACCTAAAATCACTCAAAAATATATATCAAGGCATCGAATGGAATAAAAGTGGAATTAAATTGATCAATTAAGCACAAAAAATGTTTTTATATTTAGGCATAATTTAGAGCAAAATCACAAAAGTATGCTATTTTAGTGAATAAATGTGAGTTTATATGATGAAATCCACTCAATTCAGGCAGGAAACTCGAACATTAACGAGAGTTCTATCTGAGTTCCTTGCTCACTATAAGAACCAAGACTAATTAACCGTCTAATTAAATAATTAATATTACCCAAAATAGGATCCAAAAATTTAGAAAGAGAATTTGAGGATTTAAATATGATTTGTGGACTCAGTAGAATTTTCTAGGTCAGAAAATGTATTTTCAGCGAAAAACAAGAAAAATTGCAAACCGGCAGCCAAACCGGTTGAACCGGTATTAGTCTGCCCAGTACTGTGTGAAAAAAATTAAAAATAGTAGAAAATCTTAGGAAAATATTTAAAGTAAAAAACTGGACGTTTATTTCAAAGGTTTGGCCCAAAGTTGGGCCAAATGGGCTAAAAACGCTAACGGGGTGGACCAGGCCCAAGTTGGGTCCAAACCCAACATATATATAGGTTCCTTAATGAACACATTCAGCCTCATAAACACAAAAACTCAACACACACAGCTGAGAAGAGAAGGGAGAAGAAACTCCATTGTTACTATTCACCTTCAACTTTTCAAGCTCATAACTTGAGCTACGGAGCTCCGATCGCCGCACCGTTTGCGGTCACGTGATCCTTGCAAAGAGCTCTACAAAACTCATGCAAGAAACTGGTAAGAAAATCACGAAATTTCTGTCAGTTTTTTCTTCCAAAAATTCGAATTTCTAAGGTTTTGGTTAAATAAAATTTTGTGATTTTGAGTGTTTAGGTACACTCTAGCCCTTTGATTGACATTGGATTTGGCTTGCAAAACTGTTGGGTAAGGTGAGTTGCTCTTGAACTCTTGTAAAATGATTTCTGGTGAATATTAGGTTTTGATTTAGGTGAAATGTGTGATATTAGCTTGAATATATTAGAGCCTGTTGGTGATTGTTGATGCTTGTTGGAGTGATTGGTGACTTGGATTGTGGTTGGAATCTTAACATGTGCTTAATTGGGGTTTTGGTACATATTGGAAATCGGCCAAAGTATGGTTTCGATTTCCTCTATGTAATATATAATATTTCTGGACACTTAGGCTAGTGACCCATAGGATAGGTGTGAATTGAAATGGTTGTTGAATTGTTGAATGATGAGTTATGATGAATTATGATGAATTAATGATTTTTGACTATGTTGATGAATTATGATGTTGAAATTGATAAATATGGTATGAAAGATATAGATTGATATGAAATGAGATTGACTATGATGTTTGGTATGGATAGATTTATGATTGATGAATGTGTTGGTAGAGGTTGATTATAATGTTATTTATTTGATATTTGAGGTTGAGAATAATGACGTATGAAGAAAAATTGGTATGAATGGTCGAATGTGAAATAAAGGGTGAGTTATGATGTAAATTGGAGTTTGGAATGATTTGATTTGGTTTTGGTTATGTATTGCAAGGAATTGAGAAATTTGTGGATTTTGGTAAAAACTGATTTTTAGTGAACTTTGACGAGTCATAACTTATGCATCAGTTTTCAAAATTTGCTGAAATTTCTTTAGAATTAAATATCATTGAAATATCTTCAAATTGATATAAATTTTGTAAAATTTGGATTTTTGTAGAGGAAGTTATGATCATTCAAAGTTTGGTGTCACAATCTAAATTTTGCAATGTTGCAGAATTTTATGATTTCTGGTTTGTGTGCACACGCACGGCCTTGTGCACTCGCACACCCCATGAATTTCTAAACCTGTGCACACGCATAGTCTTCTGCGTATGCACACGAGATGTAGATACTGGTGAGAGCGCTAGCACGCTCTGTGCGAACACATAACCAACGAAGTTCTGCAAGTTGTGTGCATGCACAGACCTGTGCGAACGCACACGTTGGAAGGTGTATTCTGTTGAGGGTGTTAGCACGTCTTGTGCGAGTGAACAGAGTTGTAAAATTTGGCACTTGTGCATACGCACACCTTTTGAAAATCTCCTTGGGCGTGCGCACGCACACCCCTGTGCGTACGCACATGTCCTGTTTTCCACAAAAACTTTGGTTTTAACTATTTCACCTTTCCAACAAGCTTGTAAACTTCTGTGACACCTATTTAAGACTCTTGGGCTTAATTTTGGGTATCAAAACATAGGAAAGTTCCTAGGAGAATTAATTAGGGTATACCTTGAAAAGTTAGAAAACGGAGGCTTAGGTTTCTGGTGTATTGAGGATGAGTTTGATGGAGTGAGAAGGAAGAATAGTATATGAATTAAGAAACTGATGAATTAATGAGTTCGGAATGGAAATATTGAATTAAAGTGGTTGAGATGAGTCGAAAACTCAGAATGGAATGATGGATCCATGATCTACTGAAAAATCACTACAACAAATAAGGCTTTTCGCAACGGTCAAAAACCATTGCCGTAGATTGAAAAACCGTTCCCAAAACTTTAGGCAACGCTTTGGCAATGGTTTTTGACCTGTGGTATATGTGGCCGTTACCAATGCTCAAAGGCAACGGTTTTTTACCTAAAACAACGGTAATAGAAAAACCGTTGCCACAGTTAGTGACATAGACAACGTTTTGACGAAAAATTTTAAACAACGGTTTTCATCCGTTACTCAGTAAGCAACGGTTTTAAACTGTTGTGGTTTTATTATTCACATAGCCAATGGTTTTAAACGGTTACCGTTGGTGCCAAGTTTCGGCAACGGTTTTAAAACCATTGCCAGTTTATAGACATCTAGGACAACGGTTTTAAAGCGTTACCGTTGATGTCATTTTTCGGCAACGGTTTTGATACCATTACCATTTAGTAGTCATCTAAGACAACGGTTTTAAAGCGTTACCGTTGGAGTCGTATTTTGGCAACGGTTTTATTATGTAATCATCTTTGATTTCAGTTTTTTTTTAATTATTTAGTGTTAATAAATAATCTAAACTATTTGAATCTAGTCACTAAAGAAAAATAATTGAACATTTTCCATCAAATTTAACTTATAAAAGTTGTTGTAAGATCTACAATATCATCTAAGTTTGCAAAAAATATAATAACAAAAGAGAGTTGAAATAGCTAAGTAGCAAATAGTCATCATGTCCACAAATATTATTTGCTAGTAAGAATAAAATACATGTGTACATTTCCAGATACTTTCTAAAAGAAACAAGACTAAAGTTCTCACTTGAACATATTCCCAAATAGCTTCTTTATCTTTAATCCCCTTCCAATTTGTGTAAATTAATGGACAAAAATCTGAATTCCTAGCCACTGTGCCCAAAAATTTGCTCAAGTTGTTTACAGCTTCATCAGTAGGACCAATTGCCTCTCCTTCAATATCTAGAGTAATTTCTTCTCTATCTTCCAACTATCTTGTAAGAATCTTCAAGCATTGTGTAGGTCCTCGTGTTTTCTTCACTGTTGTCTCTATACAAAGATACTAATTATATACCATCCCTCTTATTGATTTATAAGATATTTAATTGAAAAAAAAAGAACAAATTAAAGTAACCTATTGAGTTAAATTTGGTCACGAAACAAAACTAAAGTAACAAATTACCAAATTCAATTCACAAATTGGAATTCAATTAACACAAATTTTTAGAAATTTCGGCAGCATTCTGGTAGTAAATAGGACATTTCTGAATTTAAACAAACAGCAGAATCAACCCATATGAACTCACTAAAATCAAATCAGCACTAATCAGGATCAATTTATATGAATTAAACGGTAGCAAGTGAAAAATGGTAATCAGCAGCAAGGATAAAGCAAGGCATGACATCAGCCATTAACAAGGATAAAGCAACACCATACAATTTGAAACAAAACTGCAACAACCATCATTTGTCAATTAAAACAGTCAGAAAACCATCATTCCAGGCATCAGCAGCAACCAAAAAGTTCAACCTAAATCCACTACAAATCAGATATAACTTCCTAACCACCTATAATCCACTAAGCATGCATAACTAAACTGGCTAATCTAACAAAAACTGAACAAACTAATTAAACTAAGAAAATGTAATTAGGGAAAAAAATTGACAACCTGCAGAAGAAGCAGAAACAGAAAATGGCAAGGGGAGGAAGAATGGAGGCAGAGCAGTGTCGACATAATAAGGCAAGGGGAGGGAGAATGAATGGCAATCAGCAGCAATATAAAAATTAGCATAATAAGGCCATCATCATCATTGCTCAATCAAAACAAGGCATGAAATCAGCCATTAACAAGGATAAAACAGCACTATACAATGTGAAACCGTTCATTCCAGGCATCAGCAGCAACCAAAAAGTTCAACCTAAATCCACTACAAATCAGATATAACTTCCTAACCACCTATAATCCACTAAGCATGCATAACTAAACTGGCTAATCTAACAAAAACTGAACAAACTAATTAAACTAAGAAAATGTAATTAGGGAAAAAAATTGATTAAAATACTCCCCCACGCGCACGCACACACACCTCACACAAAACAAATCACACACTCATCTCACCCAAAACTCAATCTCCACACATCCAATATCCGTTGAAAACCATAATCTCTTCCTATTCTCTTCAAGCATCTTATCCAGCTCTTTCCTCTCTTTTCTAGCTTGTTCCTGCACCATATAAAGAATCCCCAACCAAATGAAGACATTGTCTTTTCTTAAGCTTTGAAATCATACATGTATCATAAAGATGATATGAGACCAGAAAAACAAAAAGAAAACTAATTAGGACCTCAACCTGCATTTCTAGAAGAAGATACTACATACTATTATTGTTATTAGGCACAGAACATAGCAGTGATGATAAATCATGCAAATAGTGGTTCGGCATTTGTGTTGACGACATTTTAAGGCCAGAGATGTTCACATGATAGATGATCATCAAGAAAGGGAAAGTGTTGTGTTGTGTCAGAGAAAACGTCCCACTTTTTTAATTGAGTCTCTCGTCTGCTTTGAGAATTTTATGTGCCATTGGGGGTGTAGAGGGACATCATCCAATTGTCTTTACAAACAACATGTTACTTGTGCTATGCATTCATCCAATTTAGTACTGCCTAAGCATCAAATCTTACACCAATTTCACAAAACAGATAGAACAAAAGTAATAATAATAAATATACAAGATTGCAACACTAACCTTGGATTTTGGTTGAGTGGTTTAAAGAAATATGCCATATTTTAAGAACATTAAGCAAATTTAGATACAACAACAAAACCTTCTCATACTAGATAGGTTGGTCCCTAATTTTCAGATGCAAATGGCAAAGTAATATATTGGTCAAGCTTTTCACAGACACACTTTCAGTACAGTTTCCTGATGATTGATAATGTTAAGGAGCAAAGATAGTGAAAGAGATAGTTATTTATATAAGAAGGTTCAGTATTAATCTAGAATTAAACCTAGAAATAGCATTTCTTGTGTAATTTGATTAATATAGGACACTGAAAGGGATTCATTTAAGGATGAGTAATTTGAACATATTTTAAAGATACTCAAAGGTACCAAGATTACTACAGAATTTATTCACACTAAAACAATTATTGAAAATATGACAATTTTAGTGCTTGAAACTCTCTCACACTATAATACTATATATATGATCCAATTAACTTTGTAAGCATTCTAAAATTAAAACTATTAAACTTTAAAAACAAATCCCCTACCTCAGAATGTCGAACTAGCAGGAATTAATTGCGACGAATCCCTTTTTCTTAATCCATGGCAACAGCAGCAACATTTCTGATCACTTTCCAGCAGTAGCAGCGGCACTGGAGCAGTGAAAAGGCAGGGCAGTTCAGACCAATGGCTCCAGCAACCTCCTCTGGCGAGTTCTGTCCCTTTCTCTATCGCTGTTTTGTATCGCAGTGAACCATTAGTAGCAGACGTCTCGATTGGTACCAGCGGCGAGTTCCAACAGTTGAGGATTGAATGAAGTTGCAGCGGCAAGAAAGACGACCATGACAGCAGCAGCAACCCCCTTTCTGCGGTGACGGCAACAGAAGCTTCGCTGGCGGTGAGTGTGACTCGACGGTGAGTGTGGCGGATTGGAAGAATATGGTGGTATTGGCGGCTCAGGGGAAGGCAGAACGGCGATAGCGATCGTGGCTCCAGTGAAGGTGACGGCTTCTTCTACTCCTCGTCGCGGTCCTTGGCTCGCATCTCCCTCATCTCAATCTCGGGCTTCCCTCAGCGACACAGAACTGACGGCAGCTCAGACGGCAGCGGTGACGTTGAAGCACGACGGCGACGAGGCGTTGGTGGCGGGACAGCTCCGTCGCAGACTCTGTCTCCCTCTCACGCCTGTTGTTCTCTTCCTCACATCCGACTCTCTCTCGGTCACCCCTCTACCTTCACCTGACGATGACAACGACAACGGTGGAACCCTTCCCGGCGCCATCCCCTCCCTCGCTTCTCCTTCCTCTTCTTCTCCATTTCCCCCTCGAGCTCCCCCTGTTTCTCGTTTCTCCCCTTTTCTTTCCTTCTATGTGTGTGAGTTGTGTTTAATTTAGGGCACAAAGGAAATTTGGGATAATAGGGTTTAAATTAAGAATTTTTAGAATTAGGGTAAAATGTATATAAGTAATATAATAATTTTTATAAAATATTTGAGATCAAATAATTTAATATTTGAATATAATACTGTAAAAATTATTTTGGAGCATATAAAATTTTATTTACTAATATATTATTGATTTTAAATAATTATTTTTAATTTAAATTATAAAATGAACATACTAATCACATTTTATAAAATACAGTTTTAATCTGAGAATATCAATTATTTAGATTATATGATATAATTTTTTATTATATTTTTATTACCAAAATTTTAATTTTAATTTGTATAAAATAATTATTATAATAAAAATTGTACATATTATTAATTATCTTAAATTTAAAGTATTTATAAAAATCAATTTAATTATTTCTAACATATTAATCTCTAAGAGTTCAATTTAATAAAATAAATCGTAATTTATTCATAAAAAAATTTCTTAAATTAAATTACCTAACACTTCCATTATTGAATTTTAATTTTAAATCACATGAAATAACTAATTATAAAAATTATATAAGATTATTAATTAACTTAACTCCATATATTAATAAAACTAATTTAATTACTCTTAAAAGATTAGTTTATAAAAATAAGAAGTTCAAAATAAAATAAGTCACAATTTATTTATATAATTATTTGAAATTATTTTTATTGGTATTGTTTAATTTGTATAATTATTTAAATAATATTAGAAAATTGTTGTTTCATAAACAATTGTTGTAATGGTTGTAAAATCATTTTTTAAAATAGTCAAAGAGAACGGTTTTATTTTGTTAGTATAGCGTAATGAAAATTTGAACTTCAACAGCAACACTGTAAAAACCGTTGTCTAAGACCATCTAATAGAACGGTTTTAAAGTGTAGCATTTTGGCAACGATTTTTATGCGTTTCTTTTGTACAATTATTTAAACAACAATAAAAAACCGTTGCTTAAATACAAATCATGGTAACAGTTATAAAAACCGTTCTTTAAAGTAGTCAAAGAGAACGGTTTAATTTGTTGCTATAAAATAATGAAAAATTGAATTCAACAGTAACACTATAAAAAACCGTTGTCTAAACCTATCTGAGAGAACGGTTTTAAGGTGTTACAAAATTTGGCGTTGCTAAAGGCCATATTTGTTGTAGTGAATGTTTTTGAAACTCATTGAATTACTGTTTTATGCTGAGAATTATGAGACACTATGCGCCTAGCAGGGACGGTGGTTAATTCCGCCTGTTGAGGTCGCAGCGGCAGTGTAAGTACGGTGGTTAATCCCACTTACATTAATATGTGAGCTCTGTGGCAAGAGTATCACGCTCACATTCCTTCGGATCACTAGAGTGTGCAGGCACAAAATTCTAGACGGTGTTCCGAGCATCATATCTCGGGGGTTCCCAATCATGATCCCGGAGGGCGACATCTCTCTGGAGATATGTCAGGTTGGCAGTTGAACCGACAATGTGATATCACAGCCAATAGGACAGGCATTCATCATGTGCATCTTTTATATGTTTGTTTTCTTTACCAACTTATAATTGCTTGCCTAATTGTATAACATGCCTAATTTCCTACTTGAATTACTTGCCTTATATGCCTATACTTGTGTTTTACTTGCATTGATATTATCTGTATTTTCTATTGGAATTGAGAAGGTTCGGAAGGCGGTGGCGATGGGATCGCATGGAGGATAGGTTGGTGAAGGCTGTAGGATAGCGGAGAATTGTTAGACTAGGAAATCCCCTAAGTTAGATTACCCTTTTATTATGTTATCGTTTTAAGTTATGATTTACTATTTTAGTTATGTTCTAAGATGAATCTGTGATGGATATAAAGTTCTAGGATTGCCTCTAGCGTCCCGGGGTCTTATATCTTACATCACTGGGCACTGTTACCATACTGAGAACCTCCAATTCTCATACCATATTTGTTGTTGTTTTTCAGATGCAGTCGCAACCCACCTCGTGAGCTGTTCTGATGGTGACAGAGCAGAGATCCTGGATACATTTTGGATGTCTTTTGTTTATTTTGCTTAGATCTCTCATCTTTTGTATTTACTTTTGCCTAGAGCCTACTTTGAGAGAAAGTTGTAAAAGCTGTTTTAACTTCCAAACTCTGTATTGTCTATATTTATAGCTAGCCAGCTTATACTCTGCAAGCCATGGCTAGATCTTTATGCTATTATCCTCTTATCTTTTGCTGTATTATCTATATCTTGTGTGTGAAGTTAGTAGTAGCTTCGTGTGTACGTTTGCACTTTTCAAATTTTGTTTTTGAGTTATATCCTTCATCGGGCTTCTAGAATTAATTCTTCTATCTATATATATGTATGAGCTTAGAACTGTCGTAACCTTTGATTAACTTTTTCTTTACGACGTGAGGTAAGGATTAGGGTTTGGGTGTTACACTCACTTTCTAGGATACGCCTGCTCCACTACCAGCTTTATTGGATGATCCACCTACATATAAGCTCTAAGTTATCAGGATTTCATGACTTTCAGTGTCTTCGACACGAAGTTGGCGAGGTACTGGAATTTGATTGATGTCCGAGCTTCATATTTTAAATTGATCTTGGATAGTTCTATAGCCTATTACACCATCCTTCCTAAAGCCCGTCTTTTGTAGAATGTGCTTCATTGGTTGATTAGTACAGACCTTTATAGTGTAGCCTAGAAATAAGGTCAGAGCCTTCGGGAAGTGTGGATAAGAGCATACGCGAACTTTTCTATCTTTGATAGTTCAGCTCTACTCCTTATAAGGCTTTGCTAACAAAGTAAATAGGTTGTTGCACATTCTCATCTTCTCAGATCAAGGCTAAATCTATAACTCGGCTTGCCACTTCTGGGAAGAAGACTAGCTCTTCTCCTCAATAGGTCGGTGAGTATAGGGGGTTGGCCTAGAAATTCTTTGAAGCCTTGAAAAGCTTGTTCACATTTCGAGGTGCGCTTACACTGATTCCCCTTTGTGAGGATCGAATACAATGGTAGGGACTTCAACGCTGATCCTGCCAAGAATCTAGATAATGCCGCCAACCATCCATTTAGTTGTTGGACTTCTTTGAGATAAGTCGGCTCTTCATCTCTAGTATGGCTCTACACTTATTTGGGTTTGCCTCTATGCCTCTTTGAATTAGCATGAAACCTAAGAATTTTCTGGCCTCTACCGTGAAGGTGCATTTGGAGGGGTTTAACCTCATTCCATGCTTCTTATTGTTGAAAATGCCTCTGAGAGGTCGAACAAGAGAGCCAAGTCTTCTTAGTTTTTACGAGCATGTCGTCCACGTATACTTCCATGAGTTTTCCTAAGTGGGGGAAAACACTTTGTTCCTCAGTCATTGATATGTGGCTCCGACATTCTTTATTCCAAAAGGCATTACTACATAACAATAGTTAGCCCTGGGGGTGATGAAAGAGGTATTCTCTTGGTCCGGTTTATACATCGGGATTTGGTTATATCTTGAGTATGCGTTGATAAACCCCATTTTTAGGGTTTATCTTGTATTGAATTTAGAGTATTTTGATGACCTTTTCTCGCATTTAGCCTATGAATTAGCATGGTTTTGTAATCTCTCCCGTATTTGTGCTTAAGTGTAAAACATGCTTTTTAAGCCTTATTTTGATGAATTCTAATTCCTCTTTGATTCCATAAGATGCCTTGATGTGTTTGCTAGTAATTCCAGGATTGAAATAGGCTAGGCATGGATCAAAGGGAGCAAGGAAGGAAGCATACAAGTGGAGAGAAGCATAAAAGTCAAAGAAGTGGAATTAGCCATGCACGCGCACGCGCAAGGTGCTCGCGCGCACATTGCAGAATCGGCCAGGGACGCGCACGCGTACCGTGCGCGCACGCGTACCGTGCGCGCACGCGTCGCAGTCCGCAAATGACTTCATTAAAGCAACACGTGCCTGGCGATTTGGAAGGGTTTCTGAACCTATTTTGGCGCCAATTGCTGATAGAAAGGAATAAAAGGATCAGGATTGAAGGGGAAACATTGAAGTTAGTTACCATTAGTCATAGTTTTAGTTTAGAGTAGTTTTTAGAGAGAGAAGCTCTCACTTCTCTCTAGAATTAGGATTAGATTTAGGTTAATCTCTCTTCTTAGATCTAGGTTTAATTCATGCTTTAATTCACTTCTCTTTTATCAAGTCTTAATCTTCACCTCTTTCTTTCTAGTTATGTGCTTTGATAATTGTAATTTTACTGTTTTTGATAGATTGTTGTTCCTTTTTTTTCTTTCAATAATGCAATTTGAGGTATTCATGATAATTGTGATTTCCTTGATTGTGTTGTTAATTCTTTGCAATATTGTTGTTAGATTCTATTCTTGTTGTTGATTTACTATGCTTTCCTTTTACACCTTCCAAGTGTTTGATGAAATGCTTGGTTGGATTTTAGTGTAGATTTTGTTCCTCTTGGCCTAGGTAGAGTAATTAGTGACTCTTGAGTTATCTAATTCCTTTGTTGATTGATAATTAGAAGTTGTAAATTGATTTGAATGCCTCTAAAGCTAGTCTTTCCTTTAGAAGTTGATTAGGACTTGAGGAATCAATTGATTCATCCAGTTGACTTTCTTCCATGGTTAGAGGTTAACTAAGTGGGAGCAATGGACAATTTGTCATCACAAATAAGGAGATAACTAGGATAGGACTTCTAGTTCTCATATCTTGCCAAGAGCTTTGCTAGTTGTTAGTTTATTTTCTTTGCCATTTATATTTCTTGTCCAAAATTAAAAACCCCAAATATAACTCACAACCAATAACAAGACACTTCATTACAATTCCTAGGAGAACGACCCGAGGTCCAATACTTCGGTTTATAAATTTTAGGGGTTTGTACTAGTGACAAACAACTTTTTGTATGAAAGGAATATGTCTGGTTTAGAAACTATACTTTACAACGAGATTTCATTAGTGAAATTCTAAACCGTCAAAAATCCAATCATCAAAATGGCGCCGTTGCCGGGGAATTTGCAATGGTGTTATGTTATTGTTATTGTATATATGTGAATATTGTGAATATGTTTACTTTTTGCCTCTTTGTTAGTTTTTTAGTTTGTTCTCTTTATTTGTTACTATTTTTTTTTTGCCCTCTCTTGCTATCATGAATTCTCACTTGGCTATGAGTGTAGTTACAATTATGTTGAAGGTGATGAGAACTTCAATGAATGTGTATCAAGGATGGGATAACCAAAGGTGGGAGGAGCCTTATGCATATGATCAATCTTGGCAACAACCTCCACCAATGCACTATGAAGAAGAGCCATTCTATGATGCATATCAATCAATGGCTATGGTGAATCTCCTTGTGATTTTCAAGAACCACCACCATATGCCTATGAGTCATATCCTCAACATGAACCTCAACCATACTCACAAACCTATTTTCAACAACCACCTTCATATGACCCTAATCCATATCCATCTACCACAACCATATGAGCCATTAGCCACATATAGAGCCACCAACATTCCAACATCAACACTTTCAAGAGCCACCCCCTCCATATTATTACCAAGATGAACCACCTCCAATATATGAAACTTTCCAACCACAAGATGATACTACTTTCCACCACAACCTCCCATAGAAGAATACCATGTCCTTCAATCCAAGAGCCCTATGATCCTACTCATAATATCCAAGCGGACCAAGAGTCAAGGGATCTCAAAGAAGCATTGGATCAATTTCAAGCAACCATGGAGTGTGTTGTGCAACAAATGGAAAGAATGGAAAACATTGAACCACCACAACTCTACCAAGAAGAACCACCTTCCTATAAACCCTTTCCCCAAAATGAGGAACCCTTCACCCACCCCAATCTCTAATGAATGAAACCCTTGGTGTTCTTGTTCAAGGACAAGAAGAGATGAAAAGGGATGTGCAAAATTTCATGGCCGCCTTGGATGCGGTAACAAATCAATTAGCCTCCCAATGCTTGAACACTCAAGGAACTCCCATGGCTACATATGGAGAATCGAATGAAGAACATAGCATGAAGGAGAGATTGGAAACCCTGGTGGGAAATGGGGAAGTTGCTTTGTATTGGAACAATTGGAGGAAGCTTTAATTGTTGAAGACAAGGAAGAAGTGGTAGAAGACTTAGGAGATGTGGAGCCTCCATGGGAACATAGAGTTGAAGAAAACCCCTCCAAGATGGTTTGAAATTGATACTAGGGAGGAAAGTGCACACCTTCCAAGCCATATTCCATATGAAGACTTGGATGGGATAGAGAAAAATTGAGTTCCCTTGGTGATGAAGAGCAAGCATCAAGTCCTAGTGGTGGAGAATACTTTGAACTTGAAGAACCTTCTCCGGTTGAATTTGAAAGCGTTGAGGAGGTAAATTTTTCTCACCCTCCCTATTATGATTTAAGTAAGGGAAAGGTTTAGATAAAGTTGTTGAACAAAGGATTGAGATTAAGAGATCTCGTGAAGAAGTGGAAGTCCTTAGAAATAGAAGGATGGGAGTGGAATACGCTTTGTCAAGATCGTTGGAAGCATCCTTGCCTAGGTTACCATCTACTCCTTCACTTGAGTGGGTAAATTCATTTCTATTAGCTTTATTGTCCCACTTGAGTATGGCTTGCTTGAAACGGATGTCAACTTAGGATGCTTTGTGGGATGAAGCGTAAGCGAAGATGTTTCGTGGTTGGCATTGCAAATCAAGGCTCATTTTGGTTGATACTTCAAGAGTTGAATACAAAGGTGGGAATAGTGCTCAATAGATGGGTCTAAGAGGATTGTTGGGCACTTCATAGAGGATTCTCCTTGTTCACCACCCGGTGGACTAATAATGATGATCAACTTCAAGACGGGTGTGAAAACAAAGTGTGGAACCCCGGATCACAAGAAGAGGATCAACTTTGGGAGCCCCAAGCTTGTGAAGAACTCCATCAACACTTGTCTCAATCCATGAGAAATCTTGGGGCACATGGAGAACCAAGCATTGGTGGAGGAGTTCCAGACGAGTACAAGCACAAGCCACCATGACAATGAGTCTCTCACATGTCCAACTTAAGGACTTAAAATAAAAGTGCTAGGTGGGAGACACCCCACCATGGTAAACTCTTTCTTCTCTCTTAGTTTTGTTTAATAAGGGATTTGAGTTGCCATTGTAAGTATATTTCATATAGATTTGTTTGTACAATTAGATTGTTAGCATAGTCATGTAGTTGTGTTAGTAGTAAATGAATAGTATCAAATTGCATGTTTGGTGAATTAGATGATAGTTGAGTGAATAAAGAGTTGTGAGCATTATAGGAAACACCTGGGCAAATAAAAAAATAAAAAAATAGGGGGTAGACGCGCGCGCGATGTACGCGCACGCGTCCTGAGTAAGTGCATCATCACCCAAATTCCAGAGAGTTGGCCTCTCCTAGGCCAGCGTTGTGCCTCAAGCCCAACCCATTCACGCTGACGCGCACTACGTGCGTGCGCGTCCATACAGCTATAAGGAAATGCACGCGGATGCGACACACGCCACGTCCGCGTCGATCTGCTGCTGCAAATTCTGGGCCAATATCCAGAGAGTTGCGCTGTATCGGGCCAACTCCAAGCCCCCAGCCCAACTCATCTCGCGCGGACGCGCACTCGCCGCGTGCGCGCCCACATGCCAAAAGGAGGAAAGGACACGAGCGCACGGATCGCGCTTGCGCGCCTTATGATAAACTACCAATGAACGCGGACGCGCACTTGCCGCGTGCGCGCCTAGCTGATGCCGCCATTCCAGGCCTTTGTCCAAAAGTTGGACGCGTGCTGAGCCCACTCCAAGCCTCCAGCCCAACTCCGTGCGCGTTCGCGCGCTGCACGCGCACGCGCTTCTGCATAGTTTCCCCATCCACACTTGAGCGCGCTGTACGCGACGCGTAGGTTCCTAGTTTCATCACGTACGCGGACGCGCACGGTGCGCGCCGCGTCGATTCGAAAAGAAGATAGCCCTAGTGCGCGAAGAGCACTGCGCAGCAGCGCACATTCTTCTTCCCCTGTCACCATCTCCGTCCCCTTTCCCCTCTCAACAACCCGCCACCGCCAGCGGCCGTATTCCCCGCCACCACACCACTAACCCATTCACCTTTATCATCGCCCTCATTCTCCCACCTCTCCATCTCTCATCTCACCCTTCTCCACTCACTCTGCCCTCTACTCTCTCGAGCACCACCGCCGTCGCTCCGCCATAACCGCCACCATCCACGGCGGCGCGGCTCTCTGATTCTGTTGCTCCGTTCCAACCCAATTTCCCTTTTCCATTTTTAGTTCTTCTCTGCTCCCAGGTTCCTACTCCAACTCTGCTTGCTATTAATTTTTTGTTTCTGTTAGCTACTATTAGTTTTCTGTAGTTAGTTAGAATTGAAATTTTGCATGTTAGGTTAGTTAGAATAACTGCGGTTAGGTAGCTAGGTCTGGATAGAGGATTCTAGGCCTGATAAGTGCTCCGTTTGTGCATATCCGCTGTTTGTTTACTTGGGTGTTGTATGCTGATTTTGGACTGCTTTTTATGCAATTTGTGTTGCCTGAATGCTGTACCACTGCTGTTGTGCTTAATTGATGTTGCCTTCCTGCTGTTTGTGCTACTTTGCTATCCGGAACGTCCAATTTTAAGCCAGGATGCTGCCCAATTTTCAAGAAATCTATTTTCATTTAGTCTCTATTGCAAATTTGGGCTAATTTCCGTTTCCTTTTGACTTCCGGATTTGCACCAATCATTGTGAACATGATTTCTATGTCTAGCCACAACTCCTCTTTTATTGAGCCTAATATCATCATACCACTAATCCACCTTTCTAACTCACTAATTTCTTTAACCATTTAACCTCTACTCACATTTACCCTCTTTAACCATTCTTTCAAAAGTATGATGATTTTATGGCTTAATGAGTAAGAGTTGTTGACTTTCGTGAACATTGCATTCTTGGTTTACTTGTTCACTTATGCTTACTTGTTTACCAATTTTTTTCAAAGTTCATTTCACATCGTGATTGTTCATTAGCAAATCGATATCCCTGAACATGCTTTCTTTCCTACATGCTAAGTGCTTCACTGCTTTATTCTATCATACTTTTCAGGATGTCGGATAAAGGAAAAGCTATAGCCACTACCTCCAAGAAAAGAAAACATTCTACACACCCTCTATTCCCTCCATTTACAAGAATATGCTAAGAATCCATTGAACGATGAGATCAGTTGCTACCTTCTACCGATCCAACCAAGTTTCCCAATCTTTATTGTGAGCTTCGCCTTTCCAAGTATCGGACGACGAAACTGAATACTAAGAAGAAGCTGTCCTTCCATTGATGTGAGACGAGCAATTACTAGTCACATCCTAGAGTTGGGTATGGACTTTGTTGATAGAGATTTGGGATATCAACATTTCTTGGGTTAAGGAATTCTATTGCAACTTCTTCCGTCCTACTTTGGATTCAGTTCAGTTGAGGGTAGAGAGGTTATGATCACTGAGTCAGTCATAGAGGAGGCATTGCAGTGCCGACATCTTACTGATGGCACCTGCCTCATCAGCAGGCTGAGATAGCTATTCACAGCATGACCTTTGACTATGAGGCGCTTAGGCGCGTGATTGGTTTACCAGATGCCACTTGGGTCATGGATGCGAACACTAAGCCTAAAGGGATGCTATTTGCTCATTTGACTAGAGAGGCCAAGACTTGGCAGATGATATTTGCCCACTACGTCTTACCCACCACTCACTTTCTTTTCCCTATGGAGATGCTACTTTTGATTGGTTGTGTTATGGAGGGAAAGGAGGTTTATTTTCCTCGATTGATCCGGCAGTGTATGTGGCGAGCACATATTCGTGGCCTACTCCGTTTCCCACCTTGGTTACCAGTATGGCCGCCTTAGCTGAGGTCCCCTGGTTGGATGATGATGTGATACCACCACCCCCAGATGACGATGACAAGGAGGTTACTATTTCTTGGGGTGGTTAGTGCACGAGAAGCCCCCGGCTAGATGCTGATCTAGGGCTAGAGCAGTGGTAGGGATAGGTGGATCTTCAGCAGCCCCGTCCTCTTCAGCAGCAGCCCCATCTTCTTCGACAGCCCCTTCTTCAGCACCTGAGCCGACTTACCTACTGGTTCAGTGTCTGTTTCGGTTTTTGGAGCGCGAAAAGCGCCAGATCATGCACCGACTGGATCGGATGGATCAGGCACTCATCTCCCTGGGCACTGTGTTACCTCCGCTCCCAAACTCTCCAGCCTCTGATGAGCAGGATCATCAGGAGGAGGATGTTGATGAGCCGACTCAGCAAGATGCACCTCCAGTTGCACCTGACGCCACAGAGATTCCACACCCCATGAGGAGCCGGTCCCACAGCCTCAGACAGAGTCAGCACCTACCGTGTACCTTCCCCTGATCCTCCGGTTTAGCATCGAGGATGATGCTCGATCTTAAGTGTGGGGAGGTCACCGGTAGCATCATTAGAGGACCGGTGAACATTTTGGCCGCTTTCCTAGTTATCTTACTTTTCATACCTTTGTATATATTTGATGCTTTTGAGTTTATTTTGGATACTCTTACTATTTTGGTTTGTTTTGGATACCTTTATTGCGTATTTTGGATTTTAGATGTTTTGGATGCTCTTGGATATTTTAGATACTTTAGATGCTAGACTCCATACCTTTAGTTGGATTTTTCTTTATATACTTTTGCATATCCTTCTTTTTGGCTTATAGTGATTAGAAATCATGTTTGAATTGCAAAAACTTAGTCACCCTTTTTGCATAAGAAATTGTTTTAAGTGAAAAAGGAAAGCGTAAACTAAGGAAAAATTTTTGAATTTTTCAATCACAACAATGCTTAGTCAAATTTGAGATTTTCCAAGAAACTTAATTATAGGGCATAGGGCACCAACCCAATTGATTGAAGAAATTTTTGATGAAACTTGCTTGAATTCTTACTTGTGAAGCATGTATTGAACTAAGAACACAAGCTTATGAGACTTGATATTGATATGGTTACATTTTATAACCACTTATTTTCCATTCTGTGTGCAATTGTTCTCTTTCTATGATTGTGATCCTTGATTTGCTTGATTCTATATGTCCATT